>NW_022170596.1:41910512-41922805 GCF_008802855.1 Photinus pyralis | reverse complement strand
ACAAAATTAAACAGTTATGTTTGGAGGGCGATTTTCTTATCAGCGCTTAAAATGGCTCTACAAATTGAAACACTCCTTCTCCCTTCTTTTTGTCACTCTTGGAAAATATTTCTTGTAAGAAAGTGTCCATTTTTTATTCTTTAAAGTACCAGGTGCTCATTAAAGCTCAAATTATTCAATCGAATGCCCCACGTTGGGTGAGCAAATAAAATTGCTGTGTGCAATGGCCCAGCCAAAATGAACCATACACAAGACACTAGCTAGCTCTCTTATTAAATCTTCTCAGGACACATCCGAATCCCGGCACAATAGAAAAATTTCAATCTCGACTTCAAATTCCAAATTTTAAGGCAAATAATGGCCGCGATCAAATTTCTTAAATTGGAAACTTACACAAAAGTTAAAAGACACCTGAAACAAACACAGAAAACACACTCCTCGTCTCCTTGAGTAAATCAAGTAAACTCCTTAGTAACGAAGCGCCTAGCTTAAAACGCTTTTAGATACCGGGTGTGGACTTCACAAATATACAGTGTGGTCATAACTTCGGGTAGTAAATTCAGGGCGGAAAACGGGTGCTTCGTTACACGTCTTGTTTTCAAACAAATCAGAATCAAGAAACAGCTTTTAAATTTCTGATTTTTCTGCAGTGCTTCCTGCAAATTTTAACGACGATTTCCGACCGAGAATATCATGGAGAGGCAACGGCGATATGTACGCAGTGAACTACTGGCATAATTCTCAAAGACAATTTAAAGTATTCAAAAGTATTCAAGTATCCCTGTGAGCTTCTCTATGAATCAGCGAGCATCGTCGGTCTACAGCCTATTATTGCGTGGAAACCGGAGGGAAATCTAATTGCGTGCGTAACATGCACTACGACAACGCGCGAGGTTTCCTTGTTTGAGAAAAACTGCTTAATTAAGAATAAGATAGAATTGAGTGACCAGGTAATGAGCATTTCACTTGATGTTAATAAAATATCAACAATTTTAGGTGGAGATAATCGACTTGAAATGGAGCGCTTGTGGGCAAATATTATCCATATATCAATCACTAGGAAATGAAACATTTTTAGATTTGTATACGATCAAAAATTATGTGTGGTATTTGAAGCAGCGACTCAACTTTGCGACTACAAATTCTCTGATTTCTTACCATTTTAAGGATTCATTATCTACCGTTATCATTCTACAGGTTGTGACTGTTAGGGAAACGGTTGAGTATTCATTTAAATATGTCGTTAGTAAAAGTGCAGGTGGTAGAAAGACTTGCGGTGTGATCAACGGAAACTCTCTTTTGTTAACACAATGCGAAAAGGGCATGGCACCACCTCCAATGTTTGATGAGAAAATTGTCGTAGACAATCCCATCAATTTTGTTCAGTTTCATCCAGAATTGCAGAGGGTGGCGATTGTCGATTCGAAAAATTACATTCAAATTTTTAGCTTGACATCGCCACCTTCGCCTATCGAAACGTGTCGAGCTTTAAACAAAGCCCAATATGATGTACCGCTATCATATCACCATATAATTTGGTACTCCGAGTCGCATTTGTTGTGTCTTAAGGAAACAATGGACAGTACTAGTAAAGTGTTGGTTAAGGTTAGTGACGGGGCTTTGGTGCCTTGGAACGATAGTCTTGAAGCAGCTAACGTTACATACTTGAATAGCATATACACTGACAGTCGAGTTGTGCAACAATCTGACGGATTCTTAAGCATAAGCGACCAGGACAATCAATTGGAGGTGCTCGCACAGATTCCCACAGTGCTTCAACTTTCATCATTTAAAAGCCAAAACGCCTTGTTTTTGTTTTCATTAACGCAGACTCAGGAATTTTACATCAACGAAGTGCGGGTGTTAATAGGCGTACTGTCTTTTATCATTCACGACTATTACTTATTGCTCACAACCACGGAAAACACGCTAATATGCGTGCGACTAAACGATTTACGCAAATCCGAAATAAGCAAGTCGTTGGCGCGCGCCACCTATCGTTCGATGGAGCAAGGTGGCCACCTTTTACTAGGCGTTCCTAATTCGTCTTCCGTCATACTACAAATGCCTCGCGGTAATATCGAAACCTGCACGGTTCGCGCCATATCCATAGATAGATTGGAGAGCCTGCTCGAAAAGCAGGCGTGGAACGAAGCGTTAGATTTGGTTCGATTGGAGAGGCTAAACCCTACAATCTTGGTCGACCTGAATTTCAACCGATTTATTAGTAACATCGACAAATTTGTCGAATCGATCCGTACTCCTGCAGTTATCAACGATTTTTTAATCGGATTACAGGAGGAAAACGTTTTTGATACGGTGTTTCAAGATTACGCATTCGCAGTAAGCCGGAAGGAGCATGTCAAAGAAAAAATTGTTAAGGTTTGTACTGCTCTAATCGATTACATGGAAAATGGCGATTACACTCACTATTTGCATTGTATAATAATCGCCTGCTTTATGAAAAACTTGGAGTCGTCCAACTTTGAGGCCTTGACTCATGTACGAAACTTGTTATACTCGATGAAGGAGAATCCGGCACTAATTAAGGTTGCTGAAAGTGCGTTCCAGGCCATTAATGTTTTGAAGCCGCAAAGCGATATGTATCATAATGCTCTTGCAATGTACGACTTGGATTTGGCGTTATTCGTTGCGCGTAATCTACAAATGGATCCCAAAGAGTATGAGCCATTTATCAGCCGTTTAAAAACGATGGGTGAAGTCCAGCGCCGATTTGAAATAAACGATTTTCTTAAGAATTACGCAACTGCCGTCAAGTATCTGATTCGTTGCTCGGAAAGTGACGAATACACTTTGAACTATGTAAACAAACATGAAGTTTTCAATGTGGCGTATAATTACACAAAGCATGGCAGTGGATTACATAAGGAAGTCGCAATACTTTTCGCCGAACACTTACGGAGGCAGAAGCTACACGAAGAATCTGCATTTGTTCTTGCTAGTGTGCAATGCTACGAAGAGGCGTTCAGCGATTACAAGCAAGCGTTAATTATTCCCAATGCGATTTTAATGCTACAGCATATGAAGCTGTCTCCAGAAGAACGCCATCTACAATTACTGAATTTGGCGCAAACATGCGTCGCGTCCGGTAAAATACTAGAAGCAGCTCACATTTTTGAAACACAGCTTTCCCAACACCACAAGGCCATAGATTTGTACATCGCCCACAGTTACTTCGCCGAAGCGCAACGGTGCGCTATAAAGTTTAACTGTTTCAATGAATATAGTAAGCATGTCTGAATCTTTGCTGCAGTTACGCAATCTTTCTTTTTTCAGAGCATAGTTTATTTGAGGGCTCACTGGTATACTGCGAAGAGCTGAATTTAAAGTTGACAACTCTTAAGGAAACTTTTGCTAAGTATGTGAATCGCTTGTCAGCAATTAAACTGGGTAAAGTGCAGAAAATGACAGTTGCTGGCGATCATCTACCGTCTGGTATCAATGACGACATTTTATCGATAGCAGACAGTTTATCCACTATTAGTGTCAATACGTCTAGGTAGGTATCAAATTTCTGCGTATTTGTTGCGAGTGGCGTCAAAATTAATGATTAATCTTGATTGGATCTCGCTTTCCGAATTGTTTAATTTAATAGACGCGTGCTTATTGTGTATGTTTATTGTCTGGTACCTGCGCCAATACATAATCACAGTTGAAGTTCTCTCTTACGATATAATAACAAAAAGTTCCCATTCAATTCACCACAACAGTTTCATTAGTTACAATTGTGGTTTGTTTGTACCTCCAAACACGAAGATATACCAAACATCAACTACGTTCAGAACGTTCTAGAAAAATATCCAGCCAGCCATTAGAGCCTAGCTAGCAGAAGGCCAAATCATAATTTTTGTTATTTACAAATTTGCAAGTTTATCTAGAAACTGAAAATTTATTCATCCTTTTTTTGCCTATTACAACTTTACTATTATTCTAAGTGGTATCACTCTCGGTGACAATCCACCCTGTATATTTTTACATTTTTTTTTAAAGAAAATACAATTTTGGTAAAGCCTTTAATGCAACATCACTCTTAAATAATCAATAACAATATTTGCTAATTTATACAACTTTGTAGTTCCAATAATAGTGTTAGCAAAAGCGCCGGTTCCATTTGGCACACACTGTATACATCACTAAAGCATCACTAAAAACGAAAGATTAAAGTTAATCACATATTGATGAATGAATTTCATTGGACTTGCCCATGACTTGTAGTAACTTCTTTTTAACTGTGCCCGGTTCTTATAGTTCAAGAGCGTCGACTGCCAGCCGTCGACGTCGTAAAGAAGAAAGAAAAAAGCAAGACCTTCGCGAAGGAGGCGTCTACGAGGACATTGCCTTAATGCGAGCGCTCTACGAATTAATAGTCGAAGTCTTTTCTATGGGACCGATGGTTCGACAGATTTGCCTTATTGCGGTTGATATCAACACATCTGGCGCAGTCAAATTTATAAGTGCGCTACATAATGCACTGTTCGAATTTCAGTTACATATTAAAAAGTGTCTCACCGAAATATGGCCACCACATTTAAATTCGGACTTAGAAGGGCAAGATTCTCGTATTTATGAAAATGTGAAACAATTAGGTAAGTACCGTGCTATTGAACTATAAACCCGAAATTTGTTTTTAGATGTGAAATACAGAGAACCACCTCCGAATTTGGACACGAGTTGGAAAATTAGTATAATGGTTTCTTCGTGATTTCGCGAGGTTACGGATTTATTATCAACTTTAGTTGTATATGTGATAGGGTGCTTTGTTTGCAAATGTGTAGGAACCATCTACCTTCTTTTACATGCAGTTATAATTAAATGAGCGATGGGTAAAGAACAGTAATGCGAAAACATTTAGTAATAAAATGGACCGACAATTAAAAGGGCCTTCTAAAAAATTTCTGGAATTAGCGTCATCAACATATTAATTAACTAAGTTAAATCAGTTGAAGTGATTGCACTTTGTTTTTTTCGTTTACAATCAGTTCCCCCTGCTACTGACCAAGTGAACAGAAATCACTATTATCTGATTGCGGGAAAAGTTAGTACAGTTAAATCACTTCAATTAACATAACCTCAGAAAACTGGAATCATAACCTCCCAGGCTGTTTGTTTATTTTTTTATCGGACATTTAAGAACTGTTTATGAGTAGGGACCAGACTTATATGCATGAAAACACATCAAAAATGCACATATATACTCACAAAAAATATGGCAAAAAAGCATGGAGATATGCATGAAAAAATAAACAATGCACAAAAAAATATTGAAACTTTTTTGATTCAAACTATTTAAACATAAGCTGTATTAAAACAATTAATGTCGTCGTCTTATTTGTTGAACTTGAAAATTTGCTTGTATTATAAATTAATGCTGAATTGAACACCGCTGACGTTTTATAATTTAGCAAACTTGGGCGCCATATTTTTTTTGTATTTCATTTGTTTTTTATTATTTTTTTTCTATTTTTATTGTTTTCTTTTGTTCTGTTTCTATCTTATAATTTTTATTTTATTTGATTTATTATTTGTTTATCTTTATAATTTATAAATAAAAATATAATTCTTGCAATTAGAACCACTGGAAGCTTGTTTTGTAATAAAAATGGTTCAAAAAATTGATGAAATGCTAATCTATCTTAAATATGTACAAAAACCCCAAAAATGAAAAATATGCACTATTTTCTTTGCGCCAATGTGATTCATTTTTGTTAGTTCGTTTAAATGATTTCTTTATTTTGAGCTGCATATATTATTTCCGTAATGCATAAAAGCATGAAATCCGGTCTCTATTTATGAGTAGTGTACCTGTCGAATATCCTCTGAATCAGTTTTCCTATACAAATAAAGTTCATACTCTTTGGTTCAACGTACCGCATATTTAATAATACTAATAATAATGTTTATTTACGGAAAAATCTCATTGTACAAGGTTCTACATTAAATATTAACAAGCATTCTTTTAATATGAATTCTAATTGAATTGATTGAGCAAGATTTAAACAATATTACCGCTAAAAAACTATAATAAACCAATCCATTTCTTTTTAAGATATGTTAAGTAATAACAAACACCAAACTGTCAAGTCTGTGTTTTCTTCAAGTGATTTAACTGAACTGATTTTTGTGAAACTGATTGTGATTTATAAATCACCAGAAACGAATACACCTATTAAAGATTATTAACATCGCAGGTATTTTATAAACCATTACTTAATATACTATGTAAATATAGCTTACATATTCACATATACAATGACGTCACATAAATAATTCCAGATAAAAATTGTTCTGTGATATTAATCCTAATAAATGAGAATGATTAGTAATGAAACATTTTCGTAATCTTTTTTAGCAGAACATCACTGGTTACTGGTAATTACATACTAATTGTCACATTTAATAGGCACAGATTTAATGTAGAAGAGGCAGGAACTTTTTGGCATATACATAAAATTTTTGTCAAAATCGGGTTTAGACGGTACAGGCTGCAATTTATAGGAAAATGTCTTTCCAATCTAGATCCTAAAGCACTTATAAGAAATAGTGTAAAATATGTAACAAACCAACTTCAGGTAAGGGTGTTATATACAGGGTGAACATTTTGTCTGGAACACTAGATAATATCTTCAAAACAACATACAAAATGCCTACAACATATATATTACCCAGAAGATATATTATTGTAATAATAATTATACGTCGGTATACTATATGAACAGTTCTTATACCATTGATTTGGAGTTAAAGTTAACATATTTTAGTTTCTTCACACCAAAGTAGCTCTACGAAGTTTGTTATCTGAGAGACATCTGAATATAAAAAATAACCTATCCAAATCTCCAGGGTATATCACAAAACCTTGAAAAGTGACAAATTCCCTTTTATCTGTTATGGTTACTGAGAAGAAATACAAATTGTGGGCATTTTGTCTCCCAAACAAACATTTTGAACCCTTTTGTAGGAAATGATTCTTTTAACCTCCTTCACCACTGAATTTTTTAATTATATTATTATATATTTCTTCCAGACATCCCAATCACGCTTTGCGAATTATAACTGATCACAATAGAGGTCAAGTCAAGGTCAATTATAAAATGCTTTACTCGGCACCACTAAAGTCATGCGTCTGCAAAATCTGAGACCAATAATTCGTTGTGGCATGTAAAAGTAAGGCACGTTTAATTATCAAAAACATGATAATTCGTGAGGATCCCCCCCCCCCCCCAAGTACAACCACATTTGATGGCTGTCTAGCACACCTTTAAAGTATACGCTACCTACTTAAACAAATTCGAGGACTCTAGGTCAATTCCTAGTGTCCGGGCAGGCAGACAAAAGTGAAACATTGGCACATTTTTTTTATTCCAAAAAATGCGGTAAAAATAGTGTGGAGGAATAGGAATAGGAAGTGGAATGGATATTTACAAAGGCATTCTCTGACCAAACAAATCAGAAAACGGCCCAATTCCCACTACGATTTGTCGTTCTGAATTATATTCGCATATTCATCAACTGGGGAAAATGAGATTCTGTCATGATCTTGACTACATGCTTGGGTAATATCTTTAATCTCTGCTCAATTACAAATTAAAGGGTAACACTCCCCTTAGGATTCATGGCCGTTAGCACTGACAAATTTAAATGGCGCTTATAATAGCTGAAGCGTAGCTTAAAAGCCATGGCAACGATTATTAAGACAGTGGTTACCATGGATTGTAAGTTAAGTCAGTGCAAACGGACATTAAACATGTGTTTTTACGTTTGTCCGTCCGTCCGGACCCACTTCTGCGGTTTTGAACTACTTTTAGGGGAATTGTTCCAGAGCCCTGCCAGGCGGCCATCGAATCGTAAGGGCGGCGGGGGGGGGGGGGGGGAGAAGAATTATTTTCTGAGATGCCGTTTTTGAAAATAAAACGTGCATAAAATTGATTTCAGGTTTTGCATACGCATGCTGTTGGTGGTGCCAAGAAAAACTTTGAGAATAGGGGGGTGGAGGGGGGGAGGTTGTGGACAGTCGTTCTACACGCTTCATAGCATTCTAATGAAAGGTGTCATCAAAATGGATTGGTGCATGCAAGCTATAACTTCCCGGCGCGACTGCTTTTCCCTTCAGTCCCCTTCAGTTGTGCGGGGAGTGGGGGATGTATTTTATCATTTATGGTTTTCTATCGCCTTTTTTTCTTACCCGCTATCAAAATAGGAGTTGGGGCGCGACTTCTTTTCCCTTCAGTTGTGGGGGGGGGGGCGGAATTGGCAGTGTTCTTCATGGTAATCTAACGAACGGTCCAACAAAAGGAATTATTTTCTACCAACCATAGCACACCGAATATGTTCTTTGGTGATGCCAAAACTTTAAGAGCGAATATCTCGAAAACGGTTTGTCGCGGAGAGTACCTACTCTGAAAGGTAAAATGAATTGTCTAGGCCTGGATGAAACATAAGTACTGGTGAGCAAATATCTGCAGAACGGAGCGTCAGAGGAGGATACTTTCAAAGGGGGGAAAGAGACACATCTACTGGCGATGTATAAACTTCATTGCGAACATCTCGAAAATATTAAAGGGCAAATTCAATATTTCGGACAATTTCTCTAGGGCCTTGATTCTTCTTGCATTATATAGCGTAGATTTTGAATGTATACCATGCGGCCTTTAAATGTTTATGTGTAAAAAGCCCCCTCCCCTTATAACCCAACCATTTACTGAGCTATTTCAGTTAAAAAAATGCTCTTTATCTGCACAATTTATACTTGATTCCATCTTAAGTCGATTAAAAAACGTCAAATTTCTAAGCAGCAGCGGTCCGTTTTTGAAATTTCTTTCGACTGTTTTGTCGAAAATGTATGGATATACTGGATACTGCATATCTTTAGCTTGGTATAACCGGGTAGTGTCAGTGCTATATATGAATGTTGAAGATGCGAATGAAGTGTCAATTATTGACTCCTTTGAAGTGGTCATCAGTGATCACTGAAGATCTAGCAGTATATAATGGTTTAAAAAAAGCTGACATGTGGATCGCCTGCCATAGCAGCTGTAAGTAAACTAATGTTTCAGGACAAAAGACAAAGAAGCTGTCAACTTTCGTCAGATGATGTAAAATAGGAGAGTATCGCCTTTTAGATGTAGGTAATTAGGTATAACAAAGAGTAGGAATGTTTTGCATTGTGAAAACGCTTTTTTTTTGTGTGGGTAAATTCCATTACTATACAATTTATAGCTACTTGCTATACCTATTTATTTTTGATGGGTGGAGTTCTGTGGAGTGTTCACAGTAAATCTCTTGCAGCAATAGTTTATAGGTCCTAGTGTGTGCCATGTGTTCTTCGCATTTACGTCATTTATGAACATTATTTTGTGATTATGAATTATTTACACTTCGCCCTTCACTGCATTCGTGGTTGCCATGAAAACGTGTTCATACAAACATAATGGAGTTACAAAGCAGACCTACTTCAAGTAGACATTTATATATTTTTTTTATGAATTCATTTCGCTTTCTAAATAATGGCTAACAGTGCAAGTGCAAGCTCAAATGAAAAATCCCTTCAAAGGTGAGCAAACAATTTCATAAATATGAGTACATGGTGTTCTCGTAGGAGAAAAAGCTGTGACACAGTATGTTCGTCAAATTCCAGTTGTTTAATGCAGAAACGTAAGCAAGTGCATCCTCTTGCTGCATCTTTAGTAACTTACGCACCACGAAATACCTCAGTGCAGCAACGTGTGCTTTCTGCTCGGCTATTGAAGCTGAGGTCCCTCCAGAATAAGTTAAACGACGCCAATTTTCATGTGGCCGTATGTTTCTTACAACAAATTTAACGAAAGCTCATTGGGTTTCTATTTGTAGGAACTACAACAAGAAAATCGCGCTTTGAGAAACCTACAAAGTAGACAAGATAAAGCGTTATCGAGGTACGAAGGCACGAATGCTGATTTGCCAAGATTGCTGAAATCTTACGAAGAAGATATTCGAGTTTTAGCTACAAAAAATAAGGCACTACGAAAAACTATAAAAGACGTCAGTGACCAACTGAAAACCAAAGATGAAGAATTGGCGAATGTTCGCATGCAGCTAAGAAGTTTGACGGTGCTTACAAAAAATAAGCATCTCGGTGAGAGACAGATGTTAACCGACCAAGTTGAGGATCTGAAAGAGAAACTGAAAGGTAGTGACGAGCAGATTAACCTATTAAACAGGAAGATCCTGCTGGAGTCTAAGAATTACAAAACTAAATTGAACGCGGAAGTGATGAAAAGTAAACAAAGACAAAAAGAACTTTCACACGCACTTTCTGAAATTGATCGGCTTAATGGGCTACTAGAGGTGGGTAATTAATGTCAAGTGTAATGTATTGCTGACTTTTAGAATTGCAGGGAAGCTCCAAACATGGAACGGTAACCGAAATTAAAGATCACAAGCGATTTTCTAGTAATAATCGACAAACTGTCTCCCTTACTAATCTGATAAATGACAGAATGAAGCCTAAACTAAATTCATTGATGAAGGAGAAATTGAAGGACTTTGAAAACGGCGACGAATCCGAACTTAAACTGGAACCCATTGCGACCACAGAAACAAAGGTGACATTTTCGAGCGAGGTAACAATGGTGTCGCCTAGTGAAAATATTAGAGCAAGATTATCAGCGAATCTCGGCAAAGAAATCGATCATCTAAGTAAATCAGTCGAAGAACTAAGCTTGCCAGATGAAGACAATCACTTCCTTACAGTAAAACGTAAGCTTTCCGGTAGCAAACTGGAAAAGTTTCCGTCTTCGGATATTTTCGATAAGAAATTCGATGAGGTAAAAAAGGAGCAAGACATTAATAAACGTCTAGGGAACTGTTGCACCGATATACGATCGACGGTTGTCGATTGTAGCGCGGTCGTTAAGAAACACCAAGAGGATTACGCACAGGTGCACAACGAAACGGAAAAACTCCTAAGAGATTTACACGAGACCGACGTCTTGAATTCCAAATTGCGCTGCTCGAAGTTTTTAAATGCAGACAAGATCGAAATACCGGAAAAGGATTTCGAAATCGCAAACGAAATTTGGGAAAACGAGTACAGCTTTCGGACGGAGTTGATAAAACAGAACGGTGATGGCGACGGTAAATCTCAGTCGGAATTAGGGGACGACATTGGCGCAGACAAGAAGAATAAATTGTTAGCCACTTTACGCGCGATCGACAATAATAACGAAATTGACGAATACTCCTTTCCAAGCCCATCGAGTAAATCTCACAAATTCTCTGACGATTATTTTGACAGTTTGAAGTGAGAGTGTTGGATTTAATTATTACCACTTTATAACTATATCTCTAATTTTTATTATATATGTTTTTGTACAAATTTTTACACATAAATAATGTATAATTCGAATTATTATTTATATTTGAAATGTTTATTTGTTGTTACTATTGGTTACTTAGTATAGTGGATTAATTTTTAAATATTTTGATGATATATTACTGTTTGATGATATTGTTGTATATGTATTAAAATCAAAGTGGAGATTCCTTGAAAGTGCGAATGTGTAATATTTAACCTATTTTGTTGGTTACTAAAAGTGACAAACCATATTCTTATATCAGTTATATCCATTGATGTAAGTAGGAACATGGGAGACACAGGGGCAGTGACTGAAAGGTTTTTTGCGCCTCTATCTGTTAGTAATAATCGTTATCCGAGGGATATTACTCATTCCCATAAATACACACTTTTATGATGGCTACCACAGTGTTGTATCTAGAATTCTAGACCATGGTATTACTTTTAGTGCAATACTGCAGGATTACCTATGTATTGCGTAGTTTGTGTCCTATTAGAAACCTTCCTCCATGAAAATAGTCAGATCTCTTTCTATGGAGATAGTTCAATATAAGTAACATTTACAACTTATCCAACAATTTTAAAACACTAAGCTTGGGAAATTTCAAACGTCAAGGTACTCGCAATAGAATACTATATTCTTAGTTGTTAAACAACGTACACGAAACATGTTTTTTATTATTACTATTATTTTCTTTTGTCGCTTTTGTTCAATCGTCATTCCCATATGTATGTTAATCATACGCTTCACATCATTATATAGTTAGTTTCATTCCACTTTGTTGTTTAGTTAATTAAATTGGAGGGGTTAAGTGGAAGAGCAGATGTGTGGTTATGTACCCCATCTGAACGACTGCGCCCCATTGGATGGTGTCAACATTAGGTTTTGTTTTTCCTTCTATTATGTTTTATATATATTTTATACAGTAAAGAATAATTA
>NW_022170596.1:41904311-41910412 GCF_008802855.1 Photinus pyralis | reverse complement strand
GGAAATAGTATATTATATACCGCGGGACTGAAGTAGTACTTTTAATCCCGAAGTTTATGGCCCGACCGAAGGGAGGGCCATAATTTACCTGAGGGATTAAGACCACTACTTCAGTCGCAAGGTATATACGATATTTTTCGTACTTCCGAAACTGAAACACTTAATATGTATGGAGTTAGAGAACGCGTTCTTTCAAAAAATCGCTGCTTAACTACAAGTTACCATAGGAACGTTGCGTTGGTACGACAAACCCTACGCTATGGTAACAAAAATAATTTGGAAACTGTCATTGTTAGTGTCATGATTTTGGTGGTGGGTGACAAAGGTGTATTTGATATTGATAAAAAGCAGCCAAATTAGGTAAAGAATTGATACCACTGAAATCCAAAAAACTATATGAGCAGCAGTACGATGCGTTTAAGAAGTAGTGCAGTATACAAAATGTGGAACAACCTACTGAAATTGCCTTGTTAGTAATTTCATCTTTCCGGGATTTTCGTCCAAATTTAATCCCGGCGGGACAAAAAGTGACACTTTAGTACTTGTCATAATGGAGTGAAGTTGTCACTTTAGTCTCGGAAGTACGAAAAGTAGGAATGTACCCGGGAGAAAAAGTAAAGGGATAATCTACGTTTAGATATAAAGGCTCGCGAACTTTTCAAGTGTATCTTTGGATTTGATGTAGACATAAAAATCCCTGCAACAAATCGGGACTTGATCTATTATAATTCCTGCGGAACGCATAATTCTGTTCAAAAAGCGTCCCGCATTTTCGGGACATATGGCAACCCTAATCCAGGTAAATAATAACGGAAGATTAATCCAGAAGAAAAACGATGAGAACTTAAGAGAAAACTGCGAGAGAAGTCCGAGGAAATATGAAGGAAGATAAAACCCTACAAAAATGTTTAGTCATAATCTTTACATACATCACACTAATTACTTGCAAACATAAATCCGCTAAACGTATTCAATGGAGCAGGCACAACACATCAGAAATAGAGGGAAACACTTCAAAGAAAATTGATGATATCCAAAACAGTCCTTTAAGTAAGGTAGATAAGTCAAGTAACAGTAATGGCGTATCGAGAAAAATTGCAACTAACTACTGTGAAGGCAAGATATTTTCTGGGCGGAAAAGGACGGGTTGTACGCAAGGCCAAGTTAAAGAAGAAGAAGGGATAAAATTAAAAGCACAACGGAAAAGAGCTGCACAAATCTACAATAGGATTAACTTACATCTTAACTAAACGGGTTTACAAAGGAGTACCTACATGACGTCAGAATACTAAATATAAATTTCGAATTTAAGTAAATGGAGAGGTTAAATGTGCAAGTAAGGGGCGAGAGTTTAGAGCAGATGATCGCAATAACGGTAGAATGGAAACGCATGGCAGAAATAAAAGCAAGAATAGGAACGGCTAACGAGGCTTTTAGACAGAAAAAGATACTGCTAGCTAGTAAAATGGAGCTGGAGTTGAAGAAAGGTAGTGAAGTGTGAAGTGCCTTTTTATACGGCTGTGAAACGTGGACATTATGTGAGAGGGAGAAGAAAAGAACAGAAAAGTCTGAAAATGTGGTTATGGGGAAGGGGTTTGAAAATTATGGTCCGGATAGTTAGGAATGAAGATGTGTTATCGAGAATAGGGGAGAAAAAAAATGGTGTTGAACACCATAGGAGGAGGAAAAAGTTTGATGATTGTTTCATTCTGACCTCCAGTTTCGCCGAGTTATTGTCTCCTGCGGGAATGTTCTCAAGATTGACCTTTAGGTTCTCTCTATAGAGGTCCCAGTTGGTTCTTCTCGGATTTCTATATACGGCTACAGCCTCTTCGCTTGATAACATGTCAAAAAAAAAAATAATTGGGCGCAAGCCTGTTGAGGGCCCAGAACAAGAGAGGGATAATAAATAAATAAATAAAACGAACATGCCATTTGTGTACGGAGCTGCAGGCAGTCACAGTTCCAAACATTATGCAATGGGGGTGTACAGTATAGTTGAAGAAGCGTAGTTCTAATTTAATAAGCGTGTACCTGAAACCATAAAACATTTTTTTGGACAGTAAAAGTTTATTTAAAAATAGAGGCTGATTAGCAAAAAAATAATGGACGTGTGCGGTTTTAAGGGTTTACTCAAAACGATATGATTGTGGCGGGCTCTGTGACGTAATAAGCCCGACCAATCAGCTCCTCGAACCATTCAGATGACATAACGACTTGGCAGTATTGCAGGAGAATGTCATTTGTAACTTGCGTCACCTGTCACAGGCACCTGTCACTTGTCGTTCACTTTCGCGTCAAATCCGACAAACGTCAGACCCTCGCACAAGGTTGCCGGCTCACTTCTACGTGATTGGTTGTAGGTTTGTGACGTATTTAGACTGAAGCATTTGAAATTCGGACTAAAAACACAGCTTTTCAATAATTTATTTTGGGTTTATTTTACTCGCAAAGAAAATTTGAGGACACACGAGTCTTTTTATTCTTAATGTACTTTGTATGATCAGAAATAAAAATTGAAGCCGGGATTATTAGCTATCTCTAAATTATTATTTGGAATGTAGGTGCTGCCACCCATACACTGTCGGTGCACATTAGGCATCAACCATCCAAGGAGTTGACATCCTTTTCGCTGACAGTGTTCCACCAGTTCGCTAACTTCTGTGGTTGGTGGTGGTAGATTGATCGTAAGGAGTAGGGATCCAAGACAAGCCCCCGTTCGCTCCACTCCTTTCCACTGTCAGAATTAATGCCCCAGCCCCAGGTCTCTGCAACAAAATTCCCATAATTGAACGCTATTTTCTCCATTCTGAAGCTGTAGTTCTGTTATTCTTTACGCCACTATTTTTTGCCTTTCGAGCTACTTCCTTGGGATGCTGCCATCAGACGGTGTCGCTTTTGCGTCCCAGTCTTCCGTATAGTCTCGTAGGTGCGTAACCTGGTTGCTTCATTTCAGTAGATGGGAGGACCAGGTTGCTTAGAGTCCCCTGGTTCCCACTTATATTTGTTAGTTTACGGCGCCTTGCCCGGAGAGTTTCTTAACGATCCCGCAGTCCAGGTGCTCCGGGATAGTTTTTTTTTGGGTTTTTTGGTTTATTTTTCCTGTCCATATGAGTCCACGAGTATGGGGGGAAATAAATGTCACAGGCACGCCGGGTGCCCCTGCGTCCGAAGGCGACACGGACTGGCACCGATGCTCCGAGGTTGAGGCCTGGAGCTTCTGATCCTTCACCACGCATCCCCGTGTTCGATCCTCTGAACCCTTAGAATAGGTCATTTGCTGAGGTGAGGAGATCTCTTGGTCCGGGGCGGTAAAGCCGAGACCTTCGGCACAATCCTGAGCTGGACCAGGTTCGTTGCCTAATATCCTCGAATGATTGTCGGTACATCAAACCCATATCGGCACCGGTCTACAACCCCCGTGGCAAGCCTTGCCATGATACGACAGCCGGGTGGGGTAGCATGGTCGCGATGCTGGCTTGGGTTGTTACGGAGTTGCTGTTTTCATACAGCGACGAGCATCCTTATCTCCGAGGCCATTAACATATCGTGTCACTGACGCGGTTCGCTTAGGCCGTCTCCTTATCCGTCACTTGGAGACACGCCTGATGGGGCGCATGAACAAGTGACTGCTTACAAGTCGCTTCATTGGAAGATGAAGTTAAAAGCAAAGCGGCGAGTAATGATTTGTGTGTGCCTCATGTGGCCGACATTTAAACGGGTCGAAGCTCGCACGCTTGTGACCAAACGCATGGACAAGTCAGGCGAACGTGAAGCTATAATTTGATTTTTAAAATTCAGGTTATTGTACAATTTATACTTATTCCATTTTTTTGGTTGAAATTTTGGGCACGTTTTTTATGAACCCTGCAAAATCTGTTTTAACTGTCACTTCTGCCACGTAAAATGCCAACTTGAACATGCTTGGAAAGAGAGTCTCAATGTGCAGCGAAATGGTATAAGTTTCAATACTTACGCTTACTAAACCGGTGGTTGAAAATATTTTCAGCCATAGCATATACTTATATAATTGATTACTACGGACTAAACAGCATAGTTTTGAATTCTTAAAATGCAAATAATCCTCATTACCTACGAAGTGTGAGATTTAGATTTTTTTTAATTTTTTTTTTAATACACTTGTTTTTGATAATTGGTAGTTAAAGCCAACCTAATAATTCAAATGCGTAAATTTTCGTTTCAACTAAAAACCAACCTTTTTCAAAACTAAGAAATGCACTCATTTTCAAAAATTTTTCAAAAACGCAAATAATGCAAAACCCGTTCGGTTTGAGTTGATGGTCACTTCAGAAAATCTAATACAAATATGTCGCATAGATTAAAAAAAATAATAAATCCCAGAATATTCGACTGAATTAGTCAGGAAACACCCTGTATGAGCCAAGTGTTCTTTCTTCGACAATTTGTTGAAGATTCTATTAGGGGAATTTCATTTTTGTACCCCACAAAGTGGCCAGTAGGATTTCCTTCCGGTGTAATAAGGCAAAATCAAATTAGCAAAAGCATGATCTTTGAAGCAAAAGATTGAGGCAATTAAATATATAGGGGCCATGTTACCAGCACAAATTGGAACGAGTTTTTGAAGGGTATGTGAAAAACCAAAAAAAGATGTGCGTTGTATTTAGAATGGATGATGCAATTTCAAATTACCGACTTTTTATACATTCTGAATTCTATGGCATTTTTGTGAATGATTCAGTATAAGAACTGACACTTTGCACTTGCGTGTATAAAAAAAGGTGCCATTAATGGCGCAGAAGTATAATTGTATTGATCAATTTCACTTTAGTCAACTAATTTTAGTGTTTAGACAAGACAGGTAATTGATCAAAGCTGGAAGACGAGCACGTGTTAATAACAGAGCAAAAGAAACCTGCATTGCTAATGTGCTACCGAATAACCGCCTACAGCCAGAGGATATCTCAGCATATTTATAGGTTGTTCTTTAAGTGATTGAAAGTTTTGGATTAATAACTCAATCCGTTCTCAAATTTTTCTTGTGTCCGTCAGTAGATAACGGCTCATATTTCTATAAATATAACGTCGTAGCTGATGGGTTGTCTGATGCTAATTAAGTGTATTAAATGGTTTTAACATAAGAGGTTTCTTCTGTAAAACCAACAAAATGAAAAACGATTCCCATTAACTGAGATATGAGATATGGACTATGAATGCATTTTCTGTGAGGATTAATCCAACAAAAAACGTTATCATTATTGAAGCGGTAGCTCTCGGTTATTATAAGGAGGGATGTTGGGGCATGGAACCAGGTGATTAGTGACTTCCAGAGTGAGACAGACTAATGATTGAGCGTTATCGAGATATGTGCGACAGAATAAACTATACTCGCGTTATCTACACTGCCAGCGTCGCTCTGGCCTTTTAATCATCCCTTAACACATTTCTCACCTTATCTCCGTAAAAGCTTTAAAAAAGTTTCCCTGGAAAACTCGATAGCGCATAAAATGTCTGCAGATGACAGAGGTGTGCCCGCCGATTTAATGTGGATAGAATTCTCTGATCAATTTTAGATTTCAAACGATTTATAACTTCCTCTTACATAGCAGCGGATACTGATAACATCTATCGATCACGCTACATTAGCATTAGGCATTGATTTATATTAATTATAACGGGCAATTTTTATACAACCCTCCAATAACGTCTTCCTTTTCCACCAGAAGCGTTCGCTCGGCTTAAGAACACTTACTTACAAAATATTGGTACCCAATTACTAGTATCTATCTCTTAATGTTAGTAATTTACCATAGAACATGTATAAACTCTTTGGTTGATAATAGTTAAACTTAAGATAGAATAATACCCATGATAAAATTGGATAAAATATATAAACACCTCAATTTGTATCTAGACCCCGATATGCCTCTAATGGCTAATAAATACATGCGATAATAACGGTTGAATGTACACTGTGAGGACACCTTTTTTATTTCTAAATGGGGAAGGGAGATTCTATCGCTATTTAGCATGTTGTTTTGTGACAAAATTTTGTCCATTTTTTAAGGGAATTTATTATTCGATAAAAACTTTTTACTCAAATTGCTTAGTTCCTTCCAAAA
>NW_022170596.1:41757499-41904211 GCF_008802855.1 Photinus pyralis | reverse complement strand
ACTAGCACGCTAACCTAACCTCACTTAAATTTTATTTTAACCTTCGATCTCCTCGCACATTATATTCTCCTGATACCAGATTTCTGAGCTAACCTAACTAGCACGCTAACCTAACCTCACTTAAATTTTATTTTAACCTTCGATCTCCTCGCACATTATATTCTCCTGATACCAGATTTCTGAGCTAACCTAACTAGCACGCTAACCTAACCTCACTTAAATTTTATTTAACCTTCGATCTCCTCGCACATTATATTCTCCTGATACCAGATTTCTGAGCTAACCTAACTAGCACGCTAACCTAACCTCACTTAAATTTTATTTTAACCTTCGATCTCCTCGCACATTATATTCTCCTGATACCAGATTTCTGAGCTAACCTAACTAGCACGCTAACCTAACCTCACTTAAATTTTATTTTAACCTTCGATCTCGTCGCACATTATATTAAAAATTATTTACAGAAGTACTTTACTTTAAATTATTTTCCTCTCCAATAACAAAAATGAAGGAAGATTACAGTACAATAAGCACCTGGTCCTTCGCACTTTGCTGAAAACACAAATTTGGTAGGTATCAGGAAGATATAACGTGAAAGGAGGTCTTTCAGTCCCAAATACACGTGTTCTTTGTAGACAAACTTACGTAAAAGGTGTCTTGCTACTAGGAGAACAGAATTCACGAAGAGGTCTTTTTCTATCACTATGAGAGTTATTTCAAAGCTTAATTTCGATTTAAAAATTTGCCATTATGTATCGGGATCATATGATGTGCGGGGAGGTGTTTCTTTTCCTAATACTACACCTGTTACTTGTCAACAAACTTATCCAAAGGTTACAAAAGTTACAGCCCTTTGAATTTTCTTTCGAAATTGGTTTCTAGTCTATAACTTTTGATTGAGAAGTCTGATCGAAAAAGTACGAATTGTTTTGGATGCTACGCACCAAAATTAATAAGAAAAAGTGTTTCCTGAGAAATTTTGGTGCCCAGAGTCTTAAATGGCGCCACCGTCGCTTTTTAGTTCATCGAGATTTACCCAGGTTCTTAAATGGCGCCACCGTCGCTTTTTAGTTCATCGAGATTTCCCCAGGGTCTTAAATGGCGCCACCGTCGTTTTTTAGTTCATCGAGATTTCCCCAGGGTCTTAAATGGCGCCACCGTCGCTTTTTAGTTCATCGAGATTTCCCCAGGGACTTAAATGGCGCCACCGTCGGTTTTTAGTACATCGAGATTTCCCCAGGGTCTTAAATGGCGCCACCGTCGCTTTTTAGTTCATCGAGATTTCCCCAGGGTCTTAAATGGCGCCACCGTCGCTTTTTAGTTCATCGAGGTTTCCCCAGGGTCTTAAATGGCGCCACCGTCGGTTTTTAGTACATCGAGATTTCCCCAGGGTCTTAAATGGCGCCACCGTCGCTTTTTAGTTCATCGAGATTTCCCCAGGGTCTTAAATGGCGCCACCGTCGCTTTTTAGTTCATCGAGATTTCCCCAGGTTCTTAAATGGCGCCACCGTCGCTTTTTAGTTCATCGAGATTTCCCCAGGGTCTTAAATGGCGCCACCGTCGCTTTTTAGTTCATCGAGATTTCCCCAGTGTCTCTAATGGCGCCACCGTCGCTTTTTAGTTAATGTACTATATGTTCTATGCTGCTAATTGTAACTAAAATATGGTCAAGGACTTGGCCTGGGTATGCGCGTTTCAGGGTAAACGAGTTTGTCCGAAATTGTCCGATGAGACACGATTTGAGACTGTCAACCTTTAAATTAACAACCTCAATTAATTAATCGCTTAGATATGGCAAAATAAGCAAACCTATTCTTACTTGTGGACGTGTAGAAGGTAATCAAGAGTATTTAAAGCTTCCCGTACTTACGCGGTTACTGTAAAAGCTACTCTTTACGTAATCCGAGTGGTGTTCATGCGACGTTAGTTTACCCCACAGAATAAGACCTTCACAGAACAGAAACATAAATGGCGCTAAATTGTCACTGATTACAGCGTTTCCCGTGGTTGTACGGAGAACTATTTATCGCAGATTCAAATATTTTTTTGCAAAACCTGTATTATAACATTGCTGTTTCTATTCTGAGAAGGCCGTATTCTGTGGTTTACCCATATATATAAGAGAATATATGGGTTTACCCATATATATAAGAGAAGTATATATATGGGTTTACCCTGCGATTCACTAATACGACTACAGTGCCCTCTATCCGTGACCACCCAAACCCAATCGTCGCACCATTGCTTATACACACCTTTGTTTATACTATAATCAAAGATACATACAAATATGTGTATGATCAATGGTAGCACCGCTGAACTCTATGTGGTTGTGAGGTTAGGTTCAGATTTTTCTTATTAGCAAAGAATTCTGAATTTAAAATGCCATTTATGAAAGGACGGGCTCCTATAAGAAGAACATTACGATATTTAGAAGCGGGGAGATTAGTTTTAAAAAACGAAATAAAAATTTTTACAATAAATTACAACACTTTGGGGCCTCACCATACAGGCACAGAGTAAGGGTATGCAAACGATTTAAAAATACTGTTGCTACGATTATATTGCAGGGAATTCGTTTTTTGGTACCTTCCGCAAATTCAGTACAAAAATCCAGATGTACAAATAGCGACATTTAAAAATATGACACCTTCTCCATTTATTCGCTGTTTTTACGGTTTGACGAGTCTCATCTTTAAAAACTTACTTACATATTTTCGATTTTAGAAGCCGGTCATCAGATGTTAATTGAATGTGATAGCAAATCCAAGGAGGAGATACATGAACATTTACTGAAAGTGGTCGGAAAATCTGAGTACGAATCTGCATTGCACTAATGACCTTATTATTGTCTTGTATCTTTGCAGAGAGGTTCTGAAACAAGAAGCGATAGCTAGAGAAAAGAAAGATAATCCCGCTAATTTCGGTGTCGGTTGTGAACGACATTGCATTTGCGAAATTAATGGACAATTAACATGTCCTCAAATAGTTCCACTTCCTTTTCACATGAGGGGAAAACATAAAAATGCGGAGAAAGAATAAAAACAGTTTGTAGATATTGTAGTTTTAATGACTGTTTGTATAATTTGAAAGTAAGGTGTAATGAGCACCAGACAAATGGGGATTGTTGGAAAATTGATGCTGGTAAAAGTTAATTGTACTTCATCTTTGAATTTATAATAAAATGCAAAATTCGATTCGTGTTTTGCTATCAATCGTACAGTCAACATAGGTAACGGTATACTAAGATGCCCTTAAAAGGTAAGCAGCTTTCGCCACTTCTGGGGAGTGTGACTGTAAACTCCGTGTCTTTGGGCCACTATATGTTGCAGTATGATTTTATTTTTGCCTGCATTTGTGAGGTGTCGCTGCACGCAAACTGACAAATGATGTAAAGACTCTGCTAGAGCCCCCATTTTCAATGTTAACTGTAAATAAAACTCGAGATACAGAGGCAAAACGCAAGATCACATGGGACTTTGACACAATTTTGTATAGGGTTATCGAGGGTCAAGGGAAAACCACTGCTTGCTCATATGCATACTTTCTGACCACTAGTCGATTTAACAAGCACATGCGCCCTCTTGTGGAACATGTGAGAAGACTGGATACCACATGTCTCACAGTTGTTCATGGTCACGATTAGAGCCGCTTCCCCTGTAGGTGTCCTCAAGTGTGGGATATATGGCACAAGAGTAACCCTGGGCAGGGGCGGACTGACCCGGGGGGGCAGGTGGCGGTTGCCACCTGGCCTGTAGATCATAATGGCCCGTTGGAAATTTATAAGTATGTGCTGTATTTAGTTTATTGCACTATTAATAAATTATTAACACGTTTCTCTAATTGGGGTTGATATTAGGTTGTTAAAAAATTCTGTTTTAATTGAAGTGTTTTACATTTTTTGTCGTAACATGAAAGTGCTGAAATACAATGATAGGCGACGCACCTCGTGTGGATTGTATATTTTGTTACTTTTAATTATCAGCTGCAATTAAAAAAAAACTGTATGGTAATTGATTTTCGAGAAAGGAGTACTTTAAAATGTTTTTGTGGTGCACCTCAGAGCCCCCCCCCGCCACCTTCATTACTACACTAATACTTTAATGGCCCGTAACCTATGCAATTCCACCTGGCCCTTAAGTACCCAGTCCGCCCCTGACCGTGGGGACACAAGAGAGATTCACAGCCTCAAACAAAAATAAGCACATGCACTGCACGGGTTTGGCAGAATCACCATCCTGCGGAGATCCATGTTGCGGGTATCCTGGCTGGACATGGCTATAATTAGAACCGCCCGTCCTTCCAGCATCCTTAGTTTCAGCTCACGTGTAGGATGCCATTGAGGGATCGGGTGACTCTAGTTAGAGAGGGCCCGCATTTGAATCTAGAGATCAACAATAATAAGATTGTCTCCAATACAAGAATTTGATTACAAAATACAACTTAAATTCTATTGTCACCTCAATGTAGATGAAACTGTTACAAAATGAATACTTAAAATTTAAACAAAAGTGATTATCGTATGAGCCTGATTAACCAGCAACACATTTAATTCCTCATACTCTTCGATACATGAGTTAATTTCGTCCGGTTTATACCCTTTACTAGTACATTTCTCCACAACACTTGCCATCGATACCGTGTTTTCCCCTTTTGCACATTCTCGAATGATCGCGTAGATTCTGGTATGAGCCGTCGTCGGTCTGTCGAATTGTCTGATCAGATACGACACTCAATTACGCCTCTACTTACTTGTAAGCGCCTAAGTTCTGTAGCGTCTTATTTATCGAATCCTTACTCATCTCCATTAAACGAATCGCCTCCGTTACGTCGTCCTTTTCAACAACGTTAGACAAACGAAGTTTAGCCAATGCAGTTGATATTCGTAGTATGGCCAACAAGTTTCGCGCCGAGGTGAATGTCATGTCTTTGGAATTGCGCGCTTCCCTGCGCAGATCACAGTAGGCACCTTAAAGTGAATCATTTTGCATTTTTTTAAACATGTTAGTCTTGGAACATTTTGTTTATGTTGGCAATGCCGAGATTCGGCATAATTCAAATGGATTAACCAGAGTGAAACATATGCGTTCACTTTCTACTCATTTCATTAGAAGAATCTGAATCGGAAACCCATAATAGGGTTTTTTATTTCAAATTCAATTTTAATGAATAATAATTTATGGCATTATTATTTACAGATATAATTGAAAAGAAACAAAAAACAATTCAAATGTATGCAAAGGGGTTAAAAGGCAGTAAAAAAACTGAAAATTCTTAATTAAACTAATATTGACGCTGGATAGTTTATATTTTGAGCTGTGGTATTCTTTCTTTTTAGTCGTGATGATTTACTACATGTCATGGAAAAGAACATGTGCGAAACGCAAATACCAAAGCTGGTTTGCGCATGCGCACAGTTTTTTTAAAATTCCCTGCATAGTTGCTTGAGGTTTAAGCAATACAGAAAACCGGACATTCATATGTTCTTTGTAAAATTGATTTTTCACTATAACTTTTTTAGTAATAAACACAGGAAAAATTTCTTCCTCGGTGCAAGCCTCGACACCATAACGCACCAAATAGCGAAAAAAGTAGAACAATAGCTATTAAGATAAAGATCTAGTAGCGGACGGACAGATGGACGGACAAAGTGCCACAATAGCGCATTTTTTAATTTTTATGGAAATGCGTTAAAAAGGGAAACGAAGTAACATATAGATGTTCTCCTGGATGCCTCCACTTGATCCATCATGTGTAGTATTAATCCCCGAGAAAACCTTGACTGTGAATAAAGAAGGTTGAGTAATAGAGAAGGCAAGGCAGACAATAAAAACGTCTGGAGATTGATGAAAATCAACCCCTAATGGCCACTTACTTTTTTTTACATTATTCATACCTTTAATCTAATACAGGGTGTTCCTAAATATGATGTAGAGGTTAATTTTTCGACTTCTTTTACGAAGTCTGATCGAAAAAGTACGAATTGATTTGGATTCTACGCACCCAAATTAATAAGAAAAAGTGTTTTCCCGAGAAATTTTGGTGTAGTCGATTTTTTTGAGCCCCGAAGCAAAAATTGTCTCAGATCGACCCGGAAAAAAAGTTTTCTTATAGAAAATTACCAGTTTTTTTTTTAAATTGCAGCTGATAATTAAAAGTAACAAAATATACAATCCTCACGAGGTGCGTTGCCTATCATTGTACTTCAGCACTTTCAAAATACTACGACAAAAAATGATAAATTCATTGTAAAACACTTCAATTAAAACAGAATTTTTTAACAACCTAACATCAACCCCAATTAGAGAAACGTGTTAATAATTTATTAATAGTGCAAGAAACTAAATACAGCACATACTTGTAAATTTCCAATGGGCCATTATGATCTACAGGCCAGGTGGCAACCGCCACCCGCCCCCCCTGGTCAGTCCGCCCCTGCTCATGATGTAAGCCCTTCAGCATAACTTATATTCCAAATTTGAGGGAAATATCTCAAAAACTGCAGGAGATATAAAGAAAAATTTTTGAAATTATGACACCTTCATTAACTGAAATTTACCTTATAGGTATACTATGATTTTTCTTGAAAAAATTAAATGAGAAATAAAGGAAAGAATTAAATACTCGATATTTCAGTAAATCCCAGATCTATATCTTTTTTATGATCTTTAGTAGGTATGAGAATAGGTCGTAAAGAATGTTTCATACCGCTGCGCCGCCTCACCTCGCACTTGAAACTTTGGCGAATGGTTGGACGCATGCCCGCGAAGGTTTCTGATGTAGTAAAATCGTGCGAGGTGAATCTTTGAGACTACTATCACTGTTACGTTTTGAAAAAGCCCTCATTACCCCTTTACAAAATTTTAGTAGCCCTTAAGAGCCTTTATGAGCTTTTAACGAGACCTTTTTCATTGATTTTTCAAGGAACTATTTTAATCAGGAACTTTTGAACCACTGATGAGCTCTTCCCAATATTTTCAAATCAAAACGTAAATCATTGAGGATGAAAAAATACAAACAAAAAGACAATCTCCAAGAAATCATCATGCCATATAACACTTTGTTCATCTAACTTAATCAATATTGCCAACACAAAAAAAAGGCCAACTCATACGAAAAAAAGGTCAAAATATTACCAATAATGTGTTCGGTCAAGTGTACCGGGACGACGGGTTCCTTGGTCTTGCAAAGGGCGATGTATTTTCTCATCACAGACATGTCGAAGGCCTCCACCTCTGTCGGAGGTTGTCGGCAATGCTGATGGACGTAGGCGATATGGTTTGCCAAACGTAGATCGTTTTCCCTATCTGCTTTGTCTTGAATTAACCACAACAAATCGAATCGTGACAGAAGTGCGGCGGGGGGATTAATATTTTGCTCGATGGTACGTTTCGGATTATAGCGGCCAAAAACTGGATTGGCCGCTGCTAAAATCGACGTGCGCGCGTTGAGGGTGGTCATTATTCCGGCCTAGAATTGGGAAACATTTCAAAAATTCAAAAATTATCACATTAAACTTAATGTACAGCAACGATTAATGAACATAAATGAAATAATGGAATGTTTTCCCTCATAGTAACAGAGATAATAAAAATAAAATACAAAAAAATTTGAATTGCTTAAAAAAATGGGAGGAGACACGTGTACCTTTGCAATACTAATCGTCTGTTGCTCCATTACTTCGTGTATGGCCACACGGTCAGCATCTGCCATTTTATCAAATTCGTCGATACAACACACTCCCGTATCGGCCAGGACAAGCGCACCTCCTTCCAAAGTCATCTCGCCTGTTAACGGATCTTTCATTACGGCAGCTGTTAAACCAACTCCGGAAGAACCGCGACCTGTAGTGTACTGACCTGAAATGTATTTTGGTTATCAATCTATTGGCCAATCTAGTCCACTTGTTAGAAGTGTTTGTTATTTATGCCAATAACTCAATAACTAGAGTGGCCCTAATATTTAAATCTACATTCATTTCTGGCATCAAAAAAGTAGTTGCCATTTGAAAAACAGAAAACTCACCGTTTCTGAGGTTTGATCCAAAGTTGGTATTTTTTTAAACACCCTGTATATTTTAATGTTCCTTTTCCTGATTACATTGATGCATCACAACCTATAGTATTTTAAATTTTATGGATGAACATTGTAATAAATTATTTTTTACTTTTTAAATAGTAGGCCATGGATTCAGGGAGATTTTGTTTTGTTTATTGCATGGTAATCAATAAATGGCAGTAGAAACATGTCATTGAGAAAATAAATAAATAAAATAAAATTTAGGACAATACACATCAATGTTATCACGAAAAAAAATGCAGTGTCTCTACTCGACCTAATTATTTCATTTTTCAAAAATATTGTGAAACATAAAAAATCATGTTTATATATGACATACTTCTATGCGCAAGACGATTGATATAACCGAGAAGTTGAGACTTGGCAACACCAGGATCCCCCATAAGACAAATGTTGATATTTCCTCGAATTTTAATTCCGTCATTCACACGATCCACTCCGCCGACCAGCAAGCACAGCAACGCCTTTTTAATATCCAGATGACCGTAAATCTCGGGAGCCAAAGAGTTTGCCAACTTCGAGTAGAAGTTCTCGTCCGCTAACGCCGCTATTTCTTCGGCCGTCAACATTTTGGAGAGTCTCGAGTCGTCGTCCGATTTATTCATACATACGACATGCTGGAAAATTGCCGTTACTGTCTTATAATAAACGATTGGCGCTTACGTGGGCCTCGAGGTAGGTCTCCGATAGCAAACCTCCCGAAATTTGTTGATAGCCCGTCCTAAGCAAGGGCAAGTATATTCCCGTTACGGCAACGTGATCACCTGGTAAAGCCAAACGAGTCAGCTCCCCTCTGCAGCAGATCACTAACGAGCGAGGAATATGACCGACCGGCACTTGATCGCTCTAAAACGATAATGTTTATATTACGAAAAAATGACTTTATTTATTACGTGTTCTTGAATGCGGATTTCTTGAAACTTGACAAACTTGGACCCTCGAGTTTGCAAGTAAAGACGCCCTCCTGATTTGTTAACCCTGCAATCTTCGCTGGGGCACATTTCAATCGGCATAAATGTTAAGGCGGCAATCGGCTGGTAAGTTTCTGCTCCGCATTGGTTGCATGTGTACGTGGCAACTGATATCATCGGTTTGACTTCGGTGCATCTGGTTACAATCCCTTTAACCGTGACCAGTTTTCCGACACAGTCAGCTTTGATATCGCGAATCGCCTGAGTTTTTTCGATATCCATGTCTTTAAAGTAAATTTCGCTGTAACCAAAGCGGATTAAACACAGTCAATTTCGAAACAATACCCACAATCGACGCATTAATTCCGGCGGATATTTGTTCTGTGCGTCACGCTGTTCGTTTGGTTGTCTCATCCTGTTTTCCATCAATAATCGTTGGGCGATGTACACGTCCAAAGCATCTTTGCTAACCACCTCGTGCTCTTTAAATGTCGGTAACAAATCGTACACAACATCAGATATCATGTTATTGTAACGTCTCGCGTTATTTTTTACTGCCTCAACGAGCTCTTCGTCGAAATTATACAGATCCTCTAATTCGATGTGCAGCGCGACTTGCTCTCGATGGGCCAGTTTGGTAAGTTGATTCGCATACTTGAAGTTCTTGCTACTACCATTTTGCTCGCAGTATTCAATGAGAAACGTTTTTAATGAAGCTAGAAACTTTGTTAAAAGAGTTTTAAGTAAATATTCGCATTACCTTTATCTTTTTCGTAATCTCGTCGTGCCATTCTAAATACTTTAAAACTTTTTGATAAATTAATCAAAACCGACGCAAACGTTCAAGTTTAACCTAAAATATTTTGGCGGCAAGCGGCAAATGCCACAAATTACACGCGCTGCAATTATTATACTTGCGAACCATTACTTATAATTGAAGACTATATACATACTCAGGGGTGGATTAGCGGTTTTACTGGGGGCGCAGTTGTATACATAGGTCTGGAAACCCTGTTGATGAGGCCCTTAAGCAGCTAGAAAAATACCTAGCTACTACTTTATTTTGGCTACGGGCCTGAGGCAAGGCATACAAATATAAGACTTTATAAATTCTAAAATATTAAACAGAGATCATCTAGGTATAAGATTATGTGATTTTAAAATGCGGGAACCCTAAAATATAAATACACCCCGCTAGAGTTTGGACCATGGAATGATGAAATGAATATTGTCTAGTCCTATCAAGATTTGTCGCTTACTCACCCTCGGTTATCAATATTTTGACGGTGATGGTGTTTAATTTGATTGTACAATGTTAAATATTTTTGAGTTCAAATTTTATGTTTCTGCGCAATCGCATTTTTGTCATGGCTTGATTCTGTGTGGAAGTTCGTTGTTACTTTGTTGAATAAAGCACTAGTATGTAATTACATGCAGTTTGCGAATTGTTTTTGATCTGTATTGAGAAGTACGAACTGCCAAGAAAAATTAAACCCAGGGGCGGACTGACCCGGGGAGGCGGTTGCCACCTGGCCTGGAGATCATAATGGCCTATTGGAAATTTATAAGTATGTGCTGTATTTAGTTTCTTGAACTATTAATAAATTATTAACACGTTTCTCTAATTGGGGTTGATGTTAGGTTGTTAAAAAATTCTGTTTTAATCGAAGTGTTTTACAATGAATTTATCATTTTTTGTCGTAGCATGAAAGTGCTGAAATACAATGATAGGCGACGCACCTCGTGTGGATTGTATATTTTGTTACTTTTAATTATCAGCTGCAATTTAAAAAAAACTGTATGGTAATTTTCTATAAGAAAACTTTTTTTCCGGGTCGATCCTTTTTTAGCAAAAATCGACTACAGCAAAAATTCTCGGGAAAACACTTTTTCTTATTAATTTGGGTGCGTAGAGAATCCAAATCAATTCGTACTTTTTCGATCAGACTTCTCAATCAAAACTTATAAGACTAGCAACCAATTTCGAAAGAAAATTCAAAGGACTGTAACTTTTGGAGTAGTAGCCCCCCGCCACCTTCATTACTACACTAATACTTTAATGGCCAGTAACCTATGCAATTCCACCTGGCCCTTAAGTACCCAGTCCGCCCCTGATTACACCCTCTCAGACAAATTCACTTTTTGTAAATGTGGCCAACAATACAGCAGCAATTAAAATTTTTTAAAAATTAATTAATTTTCTCCAAATTTAAAAATGACATACCTCGTTTTTAGCGCATTTTCGACTCATGTTGGAAGGCGCTATATGGCCACTTCATTCGTCCATCCCAGTTTTGAAGATATTTAATTCGTTCCTCTTGCATTCGGTAGCTTATAGCTCTGGCCACTTAACCCAGAAAAATCTTGACGATTAATATGCACAATGGCATCAGAGATTTTTCAGTGGATCACCACTCCCGTCTGCTACCCCAGTTGCAAGGTGGATTAAATGTTCAAATTGTTTACTTAAACATTTTGATTTTTTACCCGATTTCAATTTCAAAATAGAACCTTTTATTTAAAAACCTACTAAAAACAATAATACAAGTGCTAAAAGTCGTCAAAATCCTCTTCATACTCATCGATGGTATGATTTTCAACGCTAGGCAATATAATAGAATCACGGTTTTGAACAAATAATGATGAGAATAATTTGGTAAGATTAATGGTGGCATAGCCGGAATGCTGCAACACTCTTTCCACCGTTTCTTTAAGGTTATGAATTCCACTTTCAATCGTTCCATCTAAAATTGGACCTACAAACAGTGCAAATTAAAATTTGAACGTTACAAAAATACTCTTACGTTTGTCCAGCTTACTTAGATCAAAAATGTGCTGAAAATATCGAAGTTGATTGTATAAGTCGCCCTCTGTGTACTTTTGGTACATGATTCCTTTTTTACAAAATGTACATATCGGATATTTGCCAACAAACTTAAGGGGCACCCGCGTTGTTTCGTTAACGCAAGCGGGATCTTCGCAGGTCAACTGATTGCGATAATACTGTTTTATATACCCTCGAATTGAGAGTGTCAGTTGGTTACTAACCGAGCCTAAATAGTCGATCGGACGGATACCACATTCCGGATTGGCACATTTAGTTAAAAATGGAACATTTCCGTCAAACACTCCGGTTACCTTATTTTCCGTCTTGCAAGATGTACATATGAACACGAATGGATCAACGTTAGTAAACAGGTTGCGTGTTTTTGCCAAGTTATCCGTAGGTTCGGTAGTGCTTCTTACTGGCTTTTTAAAGTTAGTGGTGTCTAAACCTAAACAGTTGGCGATTTGGTACGGATCGGTACCCTCGAGCGGTTCGCACAGTCTTGACACTACCGGATGTATTTGTTGCCCAAGATAGTACTTTATGTCGATTTTTAAGTGTTCCGAATTTTTTAGTTCTTCAATATGATAGGCCCTTTGGGTTGCAGGTAAGTTAGTACCGTCTTCGCATATGATGTACGAAACTATATCGCCCGCTTTGAAAACACGACCGCCCCGCTTATTGTAACGCAATGCCACCTGAACGTGAGGAAACTGCGTGTGATTGTTGTACAAACGTGGATCCTTCGTCAACTGCTTGGTGATTACAAGTAGAGACAGTGGGACTTTGTTTTGATCCAAATCTTCCTTCAACTTCGCCAGATGCGCGTGAATATTCTCGATGCGGTCTTCGTACGGTTGATCATTTAGTATGTTGTCTAAGGTAACTTTGCCGGCGGTCGCCGCCAGTTGCGACCAATCACGTCGGACTATATCCAAACCTACAAACAAACCACAGTTCACCAATCATTAATAACGAATCTTTTCACCTTTGTGCTCTTGGTGGTACTGCAATTGATGATTTCTGTCTTTGGAAATTACAACGGCAGCGTACTTTTTCTTCTTCAACAACAGCAAATACTTAAAGACCCCGTCGATATCCAGCTCGATCTGCTTATACAACTTATTCACCTCCTGCTTAATCCTCACGCCAATTTTAAATACGTCATCGTACTCCAACGTGTTCGTGTTAATCATAATACTATCAGTGTCGCCATAGATTACTTGATAGAGCATTTTTTCGACGAGATCCTTCGTGTTTGTTAAAATTTCGCGCCCCTTAAAAGTGACGAGCGCTGCCAAATTTTTCGCATAGAAACGAGAATGCACAAAACCTAGGCATCCGTACATGCTGTTCGCCGTTAGCTTTAACGCCATCTGTCGAATGTTGTATTGCATTTTTAAGTCCGGCGCGAGATCCGGGTTGTTCATTAGTTTTTTGACGTACCGTCTGCTCTCGACCAGCTTGCGAATTTCGGTTGGTAAAATTCCTGGAAATATTACTTTAGTATTGTAATTAAAGTTTCACACTAAAGGCCGGTATTATAAACCATAGCTATGTTGTCAGCTAACAGTGTTGTTAAGGCATGTGATTGGATGTTTTTTTCAAAGAAAACATCCAATCACATTCCTTAAAAAACATAGTTAAGAATGCTTTAGAATATCAACCGTAAGAGATTCAAAAGGAAGGTTTTAAGCTTGACTAATTGTCATTAGACTTTCCTCCACAAGCGTATTAAATTTGTGATAAATGTAAAAGTAAAACAAAAACAGCAATAAACCACAGGCGCCTGCCATTTTGGCTAGGACATGACTTGTCATAAAGAGTGGTGTAGTTGTGTAGCTGCCCCTAATTCCAACTTAACATAAAAGTTAAGTAGACAGGCACAATAAACGAAAGTATAAACGCAATCACAGCAGTATAAATCACGGTTGTCAGTTATTGGATCGTGTCCGAGATAAGAAGGGCCACTACGGATATTCTAGAAACGGAGAAAAATTGAGCAATCAAAGGTCTAAAAAGAAATTCATGAAATTTTTTTGGTTTTTCAAAATGGAAAAAATGAAACTGATGACGGTTTCCCAAAGACGAAACGTGGATTAAAAAATTAACCGCCATCTTAAAGAGACTTAAAAGTTGCTGTGGAAAAGTGTCCATGGTTTCGCTCTGGGTCAAATATTAACGCCAGAAAAGTAGTAGAATCGAAAAATCCGATTTTTTCAAAATGTTTCAAAACAAAAAATTTTTCAGCGATATAATGGTCCTCTTTATCTCTGATACAGTACAGAAAAGTATATAAGACAGTATACAGGCAGGGTTGCCATCCGTCCGGGTTTCCCCGGATTTGTCCTAGTTTAGGGGGCGCGTCTGGGCGCATGGGCGTACGCAGGGAGGGGCAAGGGGGGGCAGCTGCCCCTCCCTGGCCTGGCCACGTTTTATGTTTGTTAAAAAATATCTGTAGGAATTATCTTTGTTGGCTTCTAATTCAAAACCTTTTCTTTTGAGATTTAAGCAATGAAAGAGGTTTTAAGCTATAAATTAAAATCGCTGTTCCCATGCCCATCGGATTACTCGGCACACCGGCACTTGTATATCTAGGCGCCAGCCCGACTCGCCTGCCGTCGGGCTGAGCGAAGTTATCGTTCACTAATCGCGCGTTAACACAAACCACTGTGCAGTGGTCACCAGTGATGTTCCGTCTACCGATTTGTCAAAAATTCTACAGATATACCGAAATGGCCTTTATATCTACCTATCTATTTTCGCCGTGTTTTTTTTTTTCATATTTAATACAAAATTAATTGATATAGAAGCGGTAATAACTAATATTTTGAGATATAATCATTTTGAAGACGTTTTTAGTAACTATTACTTACCTACTAAAAATAAAAATGTATATTATGTTTCATTAAACATTTTTTTTTCCCGCCAATTTTATTTTTTGCCCCTCCCTAGACCAAAAGCTTCGTACGCCCATGTCTGGGCGGGGTTTCATTGGTAGTCCGGGTTTTAGGCTACTGAAGATATCTATGAGTTTCTGTCAAAACAAGATAAACTTTTAAGGCGCCAATCTCCTTTGGTTACAATTTTTTAAAACACCGAATCCTCATTAAACTTGCGAGTTATTGAAAATTGTCTGGTGCTTTTTTTTGCATTCCTGCACATAATGCCAACGTTGAAAGAATATTTTCACTAGTGGCATAACAGTGGACCAAAGAAAGGAATTTTTCCAATACCTAAATTGTTTTCTTGAATTTAATCCCTAATTTTTGTACATTAACAGGTAATTTTAATCCCTAGAGATTAATAAAGTTTTAATCCCTCATTTTTGTTTTCTTGTAAACAATTCATAGAAAAATGGATTTAAATCGATCGGTATTGGAACAAATAGTATAAGCAACACTGGATTAAAATGGTTTTTGTTCCCTTAAAAATATTAAAAAAATATTAAATTTAAACCATTCTCTCAGAAACAAACTCTTTTTAATCCCTTGTTCCTTTATACTATTATTGAATTTGAAACAGTCTAGTCAGTGATAAAAATAAAGTAGAATTTCAAAGACTATTTCTTTAGACAATATTTTTTCTAAATTTCAGTTGATATGTCCGGGTTTATAATCCCTAAATCCGGGGTTTTCACGCCTCCTGTCCTAGTTGGCAGAGTTTTGAGATGGGAACCTTATATACAGGGTGTAGCACCTAAGATCCCTCGGATTATAACTCCTTTACCATAAAAGATACCGAAAAAAGTCTTAAATTGTACACAATTACCGCCGGCATGTTTCTAAGATATTTTTGATCACCAGGGGGTGTTGTATTCCAGTGGCGTATCAAACTTGCATTTTTTTAAATGGAACACCCCATATTTTATTACCAATTTGGAGTGTTTTTGAAAAGTACTTATTTTTTTTAGAACTTTAACGATTTCGCTGTTATAACCTTTTTTCGTCAAAATTTGAGTTTTTCGAAATTTTTTTTGAGAAAAACTAAGTCGAAAAAATAAAATGTTTGATTGACCTTTGCTAAATGTCATATTTTTTAAAAATTTCAAATGGCACCCCCCTAAACAAATTATACCTCTGTGTAACCAAAACTACACAAATTTTTCACTTATATAAACAAAACCACACATTTCATAATAAAATTTCAGAAAAAAACCAAGTCGAAACACCAAAAAAAAAAAACGTTCTTTTCCAAACCCAAGTGTGCTATGATAAAACAATTAACAGTACTGTGTCGGCAGTGTATGATTGTTTTTTAATCAACCTTTCGAAAATGTTCCAAACACAAGCAGGAATTGTTGATATAGTGTTTATTCTTAGAGACGTTACCGGAATTGTTTGCTGGTGTCACAAGTGGACGCTGGGAAATATCCTGGCAGCATACATTCAGATCCACGCGTGTTTCAAAATGTGTTGGATAGATTTACAACTACTGGGAGTACTAATTTCACGTACACTAATATGGCGATTGTCAACAGCTTGCAATTCGTGATCTTGCGCCAAAACCGACGTTCGTTTAATTTTCCTTGGTCGTTTTACACTCCCTGCGGCTGTAAATATATCCAACACATTTTGAAACACTCGTCGATCTGAATGCGTGATTACACTACCGACACTACTGTTAATTGTGATAATTGAACATCTTTATTCTTTTGTTTTATCATGGCACACTTGAGTTCGGAAAAGAACGTTTTTTTACAAATTGAAATTGGCGTTTCGCCTTGGTTTTTCTCAGAAATTTTCTTATGGAATGTGTGGTTTTGTTTATATCAGTGGAAAATTTGTAGTTTTGGCGACCAAAGTTTTAGTTTAGGGGAGTGCCATTTGAAATTTTAAAAAAATATGACATTTCAGTCAATCAAACATTTTATTTTTTTGATAAAGTACCTAAAAAAATTATGTGATTGTGGAAGAGGTCTTAACCTGTACCTCAATCCTAAAATTACCTGCCTGCGCGATTTAATTTCTCTTCAAATTTTGACGAAAAAAGGTTATAACAGCGAAAGTTAAGGGTATAACATGTTAACATAAAAAAATAAGTACTTTTCAAGTACCCTCCAAATCAGTAATAAAATATGGGGTATTCCATTTTAAAAAATGCAAGTTTGATACGCCACTGGAATACAGCACGCTCCTGGTGATCAAAAATATTTTAGAAAATGCCAGCAGTAATTGCGTACAATTTTGCTCTAAGACTTTTTTCGGTATCTTTTATGGTAAAGGAGTTATGATCCGAGGGTTCTTAGATGCTACACCCTGTATAATAAAAAACTACTATAGATTGATTGTAAAATTTAGATTTTACTGGAGGCAACGTCGATTTATTAAGATTATTGGGATAGGATATTGTTTTTTTTGTTTATTTGTCTTTGTTTTCTGTTTTTTGTTTGTTTAAGCCTGCTTGATTAAAAAGTCAACACAATCAAGTGTATTTTTTATTCAATCATAGGTAGACCTTAGACTAAAAGAAATAAAAAAATTTGAAATCCTCTATTTTCAGTTTGAAATTTTTTCTGCTGAACCCCCGAAAGTGGAACGTTTATGTTCTCACTTTTCTGCCCGTCTGTCCCACTGTCTCGTTTCGTGCTATAGCTTAGTTTGACTTCGTATCAACTTCAGGGTTTTACTATATAGAAGTTTATGGGTTCCAGATATGCAACTATCAAAAATTAATTTTGGCATCTATTACATTGTTGCCCAAAATCGGACAAAATCGTTATTTATTAACCAATTTGGCCGGGAAATAGTTTAAACTCTATTCCATGATGCCTAAGAAGTGGTATTTTTGGTAACCAAAATATGTTTAGCCAAAAGATGTCAAAATTGTTAGTCATGGAGAAACTTCCTTGAAAAAGAAAAGTATAAGTCGATGCCAAAAAAGTGATCCATGTGTATTGTTGGTGACCAACATATTTTTTGCCAAAAAAATATAAGCAAGTTTTTGGATCCCCGTGCAGTGTATATCTTAACGTCAATTTTTTGCATTATTTACATCGACTTAACTTGAATAATATTGAATCCATATTTTTAAATAAAGAACTACCTACTGCTTTTCGATAACAATTAACCATACCTGGAGGTAACTGTTGATCAGGAAGGGAGATATCTTCTTCGCTGTCCGTACTAGAAATCGTAGTAAAACAAATATTATACTCTTGAATAATGCTCGGATACAAAGAGTTGAAATCCATTAACAGAACCAATTTATCATAAAAGCCCACTTTCGGATCTAACACGAGGCCACCCGAATATGCGGGTTTCTTCTTCGAAGATGCGTTCCTTTTCGTCTCCCCATCATCTAAATCTTTAAAGGTGTTCTTCTCAGGAACGATGTAATCCCTTTCCGAGAACGCGTGCAAAAGCAAAAGTTCATTTCGCTCCGATCTGCCGCCCAGTAGAGTTCTCGACATTACATTTCCGGCAATGTTGGTGATTTGCAGGGCTAAAGGAATGACGTTTAACTCGTACATTATTTTCAAAATGTACGCGGCATCCTGCATCGTGAACGTAATTAACTTGAGAATGTCGGTAGAAGTTTGAAAAAATCTCGGCACTTCGTCGCTTTCCATTTCAATACGCTCCCCTTGCCCCAATTTCAGCACGTTCTGACACAAAGTGCCCAAATCGTACGATCTCGATTTGATTAGCTCCTTCGAGGAAAGCTTAATGTCGCAGACAAGCCGACCGACAAAGAGATCTTTCTCTAGGAGACGCTTATTGGGCACGTCTGCACGTTTGACCTTGCTCAATCGGCTTATATTGCTAGTTTTGCAATGCAGCAGCCGTTCACATAACAGTCCGATTTGGTAGTCGAGCAAGTCGTGGCCGACGACGACGTCGGGGTCGATCTTCTGAACTTGTAGAAGAAAATAGTTGAGCAACGCGCGTTCCGAATCCATCTTTTGAACTTTGGTTGCTTTGAACGTCTGGAGGGCATTGTGAATGTCGTAAGGAAAATTTTGATCTCCGGGTCGAGTGAAAACTACAATTATTATTTTTTTTTAAAAAGTGACCGGTTAATATTACACTTACCGCAGAAGTGTTGCTGAAACAACGGATTTGGTGGCTTTTTGTCGACGGCGTATTTCGAGTGCACCAAAAATGACATCATCACGATTTCGTTTTGCATATTTGTCGAGTTGACGACCGTTTGCATGTTGATGGTAAGGGCTACGAGAGACGGAGGCGGCGGCGGGTCTTGAACTATTGAAACGTCGATCGGTTTCGAGCAGTGTATTTCGAATTTGCAATAACTGACGGGGTTATGCACGGGTTCGGGGTTGACTATGTCAAGCCAGCATGGACCTTTTATCCTGCGTTCCAGTAGGAAAATTTCAAGAAAGCTGCTTCGACTTCCAAAAACGCACGAGAATGTTTTACCGCCATCCTTGCAAATATCTGCGTCAACGCGAGGATTTTTTCCCTGAAATTTGATTTATTAAACCGCAAGACTGAGACAAATGGATTTGAAAGCAAATGAAAGCCAGTTAACAAATCGATGTCGTTAGTAGTTTGTTTCTAGCCCTTTTAGTAACTGCCCGGTAACTCAAAGTTGATGATTTTTTTGGATGAAAATTATAGTTGGCCATGGTTTTAAAGAATTGCTTGTTTTAGGAGTTTTCCGAAAATGTATTGTTTTCAATAATAAGTTCTTTACAATAAATTTTGTTTATTACTTATCTGATAATAAACAATAAAAATATAGTTGCCTGTAGTTTGTTTTTTTTTTGGAAAAGTAGTTTAGCAAAATAGCATTTTTAGCACTACAGGGTGCATCCAAAAGTAGATATTGATATTTTTTAAAATTTATTTTCTGTGTCAAATTCTACGCATAATAAAAATAATTCGAAAATGAATTTTAAAAAATACGGTTCTATTAAAAAAATCAACTTTAGTATCAGTATCTACCTTTTGACGCATTCTGTACTACTTTACAATAGCCTTCCTTAGTATAAGAAAATAAATACAAGAGAGGAATAATAAATAAATAAATAAGATCCTTGCCCATTGCTGCTCTGAAGTCTCGCCTTTTATTGTCAAGAAGAGTTTACTAAAAACTGTCCTCATAGTTAAAATTTGACTCTGTTATCTTCTTTTGTCTTTAAATGTACCTTTGTATTTAGTTTGTAATATTTTTCTAATGACAACCGTAAATCTACCCACACGAATAAACGGTATAATAAATATTATTATTATTATTATGTATATTTTCACTTTAGTGCAAAAAATGAGCAAGAAAAAATTATGATAGACGTGTGCCAGCACTTTTTTGAACACCTTATTTCGCTATTGGGCAAATGAAAATCCGCATCTACATCTAAACGAGCTCAAAGAACATTTGGGTTTAATGTGTGGTGTTGTCTGAAACGACATAGTTTAAAATATATTTTTAGATGACGATACATCCAAACATTAGAGCACAATCTGGAAGATTTGCTCAATAATAATTTTTTTGAATAGAGATGAACGTATATTTTTCTACAAGACGGTGCCCCAGCTCATAATGCATTAATTGTTAAAAATTATTTAAATGATCTCGTACCTAATAATTGGATAGTCGCAGGGACCAATAAAATGACCAGCACGTTCAGCCTACCTAAGCTCATTGAATTTCTTATTGTGGGGTTTTTTGGAAAACAAAATTTATAAATATCCTTCTATAACTGAGAAAGAGAGTTTGAAGCAGTTCAACCACGACAAATCCAGAATGCAACAAGTTCTTTGAGAAAGAGATGCATCATGTGCATTTCTCATTTTCTCATCGCAACCATTGTCTCAATAGTCGTTGTCATGGATTTTAAGGTTAAGCTAAGTTCTGCTGAAATTTGTTGCTACAAACAACCATTAAAAATAGATTCAAAGGTTTCCCAACAACAATGTGTTATTATTATGCGAGACTAGGGAGGGAATTTATCCTATTTACATTTCTCCCAATTAGTCCAGGAAATAGAGACTGAAAATGGACCATTTCCTGCAAAACGAGAAGTAGTTCCAATTTTTTTGGATGTCATGAATATATCTGGTGGTTAAGAATCCAAGTTTTCGACCTCCTACCCCTTGTGCTTCCCCCGTACCATCCTTAAAACCAAAGAAATTTTGTTGGTTTTTTAGTTTTTCAATCATATCTTTTTATAGGTACATTTTACAAAAAAATATTGTTATCAGCAGGGGCGGACTGACCAGGGGGGGCGGTTGCCACCTGGCCTGTAGATCATAATGGCCCGTTGGAAATTTGTAAGTATGTGCTGTATTTAGTTTCTTGCACTATTAATAAGTTATTAACATGTTTCTCTAATTGGGGTTGATGTTAGGTTGTTAAAAAATTAAAAAATTCTGTTTTAATTGAAGTGTTTTACAATGAATTTATCATTTTTTGTCATAGCATGAAAGTGCTGAAATACAATGATAGGCGACGCACCTCGTGTGGATTGTATATTTTGTTACTTTTAATTATCAGCTGCAATTTAAAAAAAAACTGTATGGTAATTGATTTTCGAGAAAGGAGCACTGTTTTTGTGGTGCACCTCAGAGCTAACCCCCCCCCCGCGACGCCACACCTTCATTACTACACTAATACCTACTTTAATGGCCCGTAACCTAACCACCTGGCCCTTAAGTACCCAGTCCGCCCCTGGGGAGCTTCATTATAATATTTGCTAGTCACTAAATATAGAAAGTACCGCAATCATCCGCCATTTTTGGGCAAATTTGCTGCTAACTTAAAATAATTGACAAATAAAATCTTAATAGCTGTCATTTTTTATAACCTAACTTCATAGTACTGTCATGTTTTATAAAAATATTATACAGATATCTCCAAACAGGTGGAACAATCCCTAACATTAAAGTTACTAGAATCTGGTAACTTCCGCCATTTTTGGGCAAAAATCATGCGTTCTCTCTCTAACAAACGAGCCCAATGGATTGCGGTACTTTCTATATTTAGTGACTTTCATATTTGCTTAATAAAATCGAAGCTGTTTATGAAAGAAAAACCTTCACTTACAGAGTATCGAATTTCCAAATACTCAGACTCGGTCGGTATATTAGGATCAAAACAGTAGTACTTTGTAACCTTCCTGGACTTGAACGACTTTAAACACAGTCGGGGCGCGTAGTTATTATTAAATTCGTGGTAAACGTCAATCATAGACACGGGAGTGTCGGTCGGCCGCCTGTGCAGATCCAAAACCTAAATAAAACGGCATATTTACAGTTGTTTACCGAAAATGTTGTTCCTTACGTGAGTTCGAGGTAGTAGGTATATTTTCCTTTCGACATTTTGTACCACCACGCAACAGCTGACGTACGATTTTACCGCATCGCAATAGGTCTTGCCAAAGAGAAATATTTCGCCTGGACGCTTTGTGACGTTCTCGTACGCGTCCCACCAAAAGAAACGAAAGACTGGATTACCCGCACTGTCCTTCACGGTAGGTATTTGGGAACAATCGACGTGAACATCGCTTTGAGGAATATTCGACGTTCCCTCCTGCAATGTATCCCATCCGGTAGATAGCTGCTCTTCGGTGACATTGGTCCTCGGCTCTACCACCGTAATATCTTGTGACACATCCTGTATTTCACTCACATCAAAGTCGTCTTCAAACTGCGACTGTATGTCTTCTATTGTGAACGAGTCCACCTTCGATAATTGAGTCGGTTTTGGTGGTTCCGGTTGTGAATCGTCGACAATATCCATGGATTCGACAATTTCATTTTCTTCCCCCTCCGGCTGCACTTCGGGCTGCAGTATAGGCGTAACTTTCGGTTTTGATAATTTAGGCAACGAGAAGCTATTCAAGTAATCCTTTGCCGCTTTCTTATCGGCAGACAATGAGAATTTCGCAACAGACTTGGGCTTAATTATTTTTTCGGAAAGCGATCTGCCCGGTGTGTTATCGTCAATTTCGGCCAGTAAATCGGACAAGACGTTATCGTCGCCCAACTTCACTTCCTCTTTTCTTTTGGATGGCATGTTGGAGATGAGATACTGCAAATTTCCCTTGCCGGCGTTTTCGGAGATGCCCTTAGTCTTCTTGCGATTTTTCCCCTTTTTTGACGATGCCGCATTTGCAAGAGACTCCGCATCCAGATCATCATCAAATATGTCTCGGCCGTCCTCAATGTAACCACTACCATCTGTCCAAAATAAACATATTTCAGTCCCTCAAGAAGTAACGTTTTTAGTGTGAATGGAGTAAAATATGACGTCCAACTTGCCCATTTTTCGATTTCAAATTGTTCATTTGTTTATTAATTTAAACAATTGACATATTTTAACTACAATGTTTTAATATCAGATAAATAATCGAAAAGAATTTAATTTGCATACCAACATAGTCCATATTATGCATAATTTTCTTAGGAGGCTTTGAAATAAATGCGTTAGTAGACCTATCAGACAAATCCTTTCACTTATAATTGCACCAAGGGGTTTGTATTTTACCGAGGAAAAAAAAATTTAGTGAAAATCTGTTGCAAAGCAATTAGACGACAAACATCAACGAATAAAAATGCAACACTGAAGGTGGAATGTTTTTAGAGTTTCAAGACCAATTGCTAAAGGATGCAGATTTGAGTTTCCACAACACAAATGTACTTGGTTTAAATACAAACCTCGAGTGTAATTCGACAGGGCAATTTAACAAATAATCATTACGAGCAAGTAGGTCTGCCAGTTTTATATCTGCATTAACCTTACCATCATCAACAATCCAATCATCGTCCTGCCGATCTAACACTTTTTTAGTATACTCCCTTTCATCGACTATTTCGTACACATGATCAACATCAGACACTTCGTACTTGTTCTTTGAGCCCTTCAACTGTTTTAACTTCTCAAATGCGGCGAGCCTTCCCGGTCTACTCTTCTTTTGTCGCTTTGCTCTAGGTTCATCTAAAAAAGGATTATGAATGTTCTACTAGTTCTGCACCTGTTCGATTACCTGCACTTTCTTCCATTTTAATAATTCGATCGAGCTTGCCCTTATTTTATATTTTGATATAAATCTGGATGTGTATTTCGCGTTTTGGCGGTAAATAGTAACAGACATAACCTACAACACATGGACGTACGCGAAATGGTCCGTTTAAGGGTACGACAAATAAATGACAATTACGAATATTTGAAGTGGTACTCGTCGAGGTCAGTACAAATAGCTGAAATAACAATAATTTTGAAAAATAAACTGGGCAATTTAAATTTTCATACTTTCGAATTTGCCTCTGCTCCGTTCATGGCAGATTTCTCACCATTAATTGGTAACTTTAGTTCTAACATGTTGGTAACGCCGGAAACTAGTTGTTGGCAGTCAAAAAGTTCTTTCATTGAAATTTGTTGTGTACGAGGTATGTATCCGAAATTCATCTTGATTTATTTAAACAAATTGCACTCATCTGCCAGTTAGTTGAATAAAAAATTGTCCAAAGTATCGATCCATAGTTGTTACTGTAATAATACTCCAGTTAAAAGAATTTGCAGATTGTAATTGTAGGTTAACATGGGGCGAGTTATTCGTGCACAACGTAAAGGTGCAGGGTCAGTATTTAAATCGCATACGAAGAAGAGGAAAGGAGCACCCAAACTTCGCGCTTTAGATTATGCCGAACGTCATGGTTACCTCAAAGGTGTCGTCAAGACCATTATGCATGATCCGGGCCGTGGTGCGCCTTTGGCATTAGTGCACTTCAGGGATTTGTACAAATTCCGCACTCGCAAGGAGCTTTTCATTGCCCCAGAAGGCATGTACACAGGACAGTTTGTGTATTGTGGAAAGAAGGCGAATTTACAAATCGGTACGTAACCTGCTCTATATATTAATGAATGATTCGACCATTGTGATGAATTCTTTCAAAACGATTTATACGTGAGATTTAAATAAGAGGCTATTTCTGAGGTCTATTCCTTTTAACAATGCAACGTGAACTTTTGGCACGTTACTCATTACATCTCCTTTTGTAGGTAATGTGCTACCCGTTGGGACTATGCCCGAAGGTACAATCATCTGTAATTTGGAAGAGAAAACCGGAGATCGTGGTCGTCTAGCCAGAGCTTCGGGAAATTACGCCACAGTCATCGCCCACAATCCGGACACGAAGAAAACCAGAGTTAAATTACCCTCGGGTGCGAAAAAAGTAATTCCATCTAACAACAGAGCTATGGTCGGTATCGTTGCCGGCGGCGGAAGAATCGACAAGCCAATCCTAAAGGCGGGTCGTGCCTATCACAAATACAAGGCGAAGCGTAACTGCTGGCCTAAGGTGAGAGGTGTCGCTATGAATCCCGTCGAACATCCACACGGTGGTGGTAACCATCAACATATTGGTAAAGCGTCGACCGTTAAACGAGGCACATCTGCTGGACGTAAAGTTGGTCTTATTGCTGCCAGAAGAACTGGTCGTATTCGCGGTGGTAAAACGGACGTTAAGAAAGACGATTAGAGTGTTAATATTTCATCTTATAATTTATGTGTTTTCATATAAAATATAAGAATATTGTGAGACCTGTTTTTTATTTGTAAATAAAAAAAAAAATTAAGGATATAGTTATCCTCCCCTTTTGGATGTTCAGTTATTAAAAAGTCCAGAGGTGCTTTGGAAATTCAGAAGTTTTTAAAATTTGAAATTTTATAAAAGAAAATTTGTTTCATTGGAATTGGAAAGAACGTTGAAATTGCTATAGTGGTAAGAAGCAAATTTGTCCCTCCCCCAAGCAGTTTGTCTAACAACTCCAGTATTGATACATGAATTGTAGAGAAGTTCAAATGTGCTAAAATAAGCCTCATCAGTCAATTGATACGTAAGGGCGTTCTGCAACACCAATTTTTTGCGCCTGGTCGACAGGCAACCTATGCACCAGCAATCACGTGGCCATCAAAGTGGTAGGGCAAAAGTTTACATAGACCATGTTATTTTGTTATTTATTAAGAAGTAGATAGAGACATTGTTTTTACCCTATGTCTACTTTTCTCTTTCTGCTGAAGGGCGCCTAATTTTATGCAACTAAAATAACTTTTTAAAACAAATAATGATCTGGCTGTCATATTAATTAATTTGGATAATGCCGTTTTGGCTTCGGTATGTTTCTTCTCGTTCATGTGTGATGTAACTGAAGAAAACATTTATATTGTCAATTGGTATAATAACAACATATATGTAAATAAAACATTCAGTTTTTATCTCTCATCAATCGAAAAGTGGCAGTAACAGTTTCAGAAGTGAAAGAGATTTATTTTCTGTGAAGCCAAGTACCAATAATTAATATGAAAGTCCTTTATTTGTTTAAGAAGTTTTTTTGGCTGCATAAAATTGGGCACCTTCAAAAGGATTTTTGTCATTTAAAAGTAGACACAGGAAAAAAAACAAAACACCTAAATCCGTATGTCTACTTTTTAATAAATAGCAACTGTACAGGGTGGCCATTTGAAAACGAAACAGAACCTATTTTGGTAACCTCAAAACATTAACGAAAAAATCCTCGGACCAGTCAATTTTTGATTCAAAGGGGAACAATTTTTTTGGTAGTTTCGCCCCCCTAAGGACAAAGCCCTAGCGGGGGTGACGACCGCCCCCAAAATTTTAAATCGAATAGGGGGTCGAGTAATACCTTATTTTGAAGGTATTTTTATGTGGATTATAACCCTTAAGTTTTAAATCGCTCCTAATTTGCCTAGCCGAGACAGGGGCTAATAAAAGTTAAAAACGTGTCAACATTTTCTTATGAAAAAAAAATGCTTGTAAATTAATTAGTTAAATAACAATTAATACAACAATAAATACAAAAAAATGTTGTTATCGTACATTCTGAACTGTACTTTTTTGTTGTTTTTTTTTTCTTTTTAATATCCGTAGGTGGCTATGACGAATGTTCCTTTTTCCTAAACGGTACTGTGAATCGTCACAACTGTCGCTATTGGGCTGATTCAAATCCCAGAATATTTCGTGAGGTGCATACACAATGTCCCCAAAAATTGAATGTTTGGGCTGGCATTTTTGGTAACCATATCGTAGGCTCCTTCTTTGTACCTGGCAATCTAACAGGAGAGATGTACCTGGAGTTATTAGAAAATACGATTCATCCAGCATTAGTGCAGATACTAGAAAATAACGAGTAGTCTAGTATTTCAGCAAGATGGTGCGCCACCCCACTATGCTGCAAGGGTTCGTCAATATTTGGACCAAACGTTTCCAGGACAATGGATTGAAAGAAGAGGAGCTATTGAATGGCCTCCTCGTTCCCCGGAGTTTCCGTTAGATTTTTTTTATGGGGACATTTAAAAATTAAAATTTATGCTAGTCAGTCAACATCGCTAGAGAACTTGCGACAAAGAATAATTGATGAATGTCGTCAAATCACCCCAGAAGTTTTGCAAAATGTACGGGAAAGGTTTGAACAAAACCTGTATTATTGTATGGAAGTCGAAGGCCAACATTTTCGACATTTACTTGATTGATTTTAGCTTTAAGCACTTAAAATAAAATTGATTTAAAACTTACAAGGGTTATAATCCACATAAAAATACCTTCAAAATAAGGTATCACTCGACCCCCCATTCGATTTAAAATTTTGGGGGCACTTGTCACCCCCGCTATGACTTTACCCTCAGGGGGGCGAAACTAGCAAAAAAATGGTTCCCCCTTGGATGAAAAATTGACGGGTCCGAGGATTTTTTTCGTAAATGTTTTGAGGTCCCCAAAATAGGCTCCGTTTCGTTTTCAAATGGCCACCCTGTATATGATCTATAAGGGCCAGGTAAGACGGGTTACAGAGGGGACTTATCCGTGCGCCGCTTAGTGAGAAGGATAATGTTGGAGGGCACCTAGCGAGTACCATTTGGGCGAGGGGAGGTTCGTTAGTTAAGGCTGTATTTGATTGATCATGTTTTACCACTTTTTCCCTCTATCCTGCAGTGATTTGATTGATAATAATAATAAATGTCTAATAAGTAGGTACCTAGGTTAAATTACATAGAAATGTGTATAAAGGGCGAGATTCAGTAATGGAATGAAACATACATATCATTTTATACGTGCTAGCAGCATTTCCAGCTCTCCTATTATGCATATTTAACCACTTTAGATCGATCAACTTGTGACTTACATGATCATATTTCCTCATTCCGAAAATCAATCTCTTACCACCCCACGAAATTGTGAGCATGGCTGATCTGTTTGAATGCTGTACAGGACGACTGCAATATGTTTCAAGCTGCGAAGTAGAGCATGCGCACCCCTTTCTCCCTGTTGACACATAGGGTACCATGCACTGCCGAACCGCATTACAAGAGAAGCAACTCGCTTCTGAGCATATCAGCCAGAATATTTTATAAAAGCTGAAACTTTCTCAGTGCATGCTTCCTTTCAACACAGGGTGGCTATGGCTGTTATACACTTTCGAGTCATTTTGAGTGACTTTGGCAGGTAACAGGATTCAAAGATGTAAACATACCAACGTGTAATTTTCTCATATTTTACTTCGAATTGAAGAATATAAGAAATCGCGTCATCCATTGTCGTGGCAACCCCTCCTCTTGCTAGATACCCTAAAACTGTACAGTTGAATTCGCGAAAGGCAAAGATAATACTACACCGAAAGATGAGCCCTGCTTCTCTAGTTTGTGAAGTAAGTAATTGCGACAGAGTTCTTTATTTTCTATCGCATAAGTATCAACACATGAGCGAGAAAGAGATGGTAACAATTGAAAATTGGTTCACAAACTAGTGACGCTCAAAAACTGTGACAACTGAAAAAATGTATCAAACATTACTTTTCAGATATCAAAAGAATTATTAAACGAACTGGAAACATGCAAATCATTTGGCAATATTCCAAAATCATGCGCAGATGAACCATCCTGTTGAAACCACCACTTTTTGTTTTTTTTTTGTGTGCCATACATCGTTGTGTTCCTAATAAAAAATGTTACTGGAAACTGTGTACTTTTTTGATGGCCCATATAAAAAAATAAGGCTAATAATGATACCTCCAAAACGAAATGTTGTATTGAAAATCTCCCGACTGTGTCTACAGCTCAAAAAGTGGCAGTGCGAAAGGTTTATTTTTCTGTATGTTAAAAGTTTCAGAAAAAAAAACAAATCGACAAATTTAGACTTTGTCCAATGTTTTTAATCGCACCCTTCGATAAATATATCGCATAAACACGAAAATGCAAAAAAAGTAAACAAACTTTAGTTCCGAAAATTTAGCAGCCACAGGCTTCAACGTGCAGCACTGCCCTTGATAGGATATTATGAGTTCCCTTTCTTTCATAGTCTACTTACAGAAACCTAACAGCTTTGCAACATGTTAGGGACATGTCTCGAACTTGAATTAAGAAAATTGTGTTTTATCAATATAGATTAGGTATACGCATTGTATAAATATGAGTGTCTTTTCTTTCTTGCATAAAATATAATGAATACATACCTTAGCAATTCCAGTAAACATCTGCGTCACCATAAGGAGTTTGATCATACATCTTTCTTTTTTATACAACTTTCGACCATTTTGAACCTAAATCACTCCTCTGGCGATAATCCAAATGGAAAATGATTACAACAGTAGGGAGCAAATAGTGTGTATACAAATACATTAATCAATAAAATAATACAGAAAGTAAACATAATAGTGACATCTGGCTTGCATTATTAACATTTTTACACGTAATAATTTAAATTAATTTATTTTTGTATCAATATGCTGTAACAGTTTTTTTACTAGAACATATAAATGCATTAATCAATAAATTACCCTCGGCAAAACTGCAAAGAGTAGAAGAGCATTTTGCCATCCCTTTATATAATTCATTTTTAACAATCTGCCTTCACACTAACCATTACGATAATATCTAAGAAATGATTAGATCGTAGACGGGTAGCGTAAACAAAACAATCGTAGATGTTGCAGTCACAGCTAAACTGTTACCTCTTATTTAATGTTTTAAATGTTAAGTATTAGAATGTGACATCACATTCTGTTAGAATAGGCACAAATTTTCTAACCATATCACAAGGGGGTAATACAACACTCAACGCAAGGGGTAACGCCTCATTTAAAAAATAGCGAAAATAAATATCTAGACAATTTTGAAATTACAAACTACATAATTAAACTCTACTACACTGGATATAAGTAACGTTATATAAAAAAATATTCAATAAGTTACTTATCGAGGCACAAAATAAGTGCCCACACTAACAATTCAATCGTCGCAGCTTCTCACTAATTATCTTTAAGTTAATTTTTTGTGATCATACGCTAAGACTTATTCACCATAAATTTCACGACTGCCTCCAAACAATCACCAAATTTTCGTCCCATAAATAACTACGCGAAATATAAGATCGGAAATATCACAGTCGCATACAGAATACTCTTAGCGTCTTCGACAGCTGTAACTGCAACGCAGTTCTTGAGCCGTGAACTCGGTCAGTCAAATGCATTATTGACTAGACGAGACGCAATATAATAATAAAGTACGCAGATCTTTTCACCTAAGAGGGCTCAACAGTCTATTATTATTATTATTATTATTTTTTTGAAACGAATAAATTCCTGCGCTACCTACCATCGGGATAGCAAAATTTTTCACTAGTTTATATATAATCAAAATCTTGTCTACACACTTGAAAGGTTGTACGAAGTTTTTCCAAATCGAGCCTAAATAATGCTAGTTCACCTACATTTAGTATTAAATAATTCTTATATAAGTGAGTTAACACGAATTCGTCAAATCCAGTATAGGTAAAAGGCACAAACAAACAAAATCAATCAATCCTAGCTGGCCGATGAGAACACAACAAAAAGTGGAAGAACAATTTTGAGTAAACCTGTACAACGTCCTAAATAAATTATTAAATATATATGACTATAGTATTAGACAGCCCGGATCGTAAAGTAACGCTTAACGTGTCCAATATGGAGAAGAATGTGCTGTGCAAGTAGAATAAAGGTGATTGGAAATTGATTCTTTTTTTTTAAATTAGTTTCCCCACCAATCGTCGCGGGCATTCGTGTTGCTGTAGTTTCCGCCATAATTACCTCTGTCGCTTCCATAATAACCACCTGTAGAAGAATAAAAAAAAGATCATCAATACGATTTAAACTATAGTAGATTAATGGTTGGGTGGGATCTGTATACTTGAAGATGTCCAGAAAATAACTCTTGCAGAACACATAAAGGGTGAGAAACAACATTTTGATTCAAAGTAGGCCATGGAAATTATAAGTGACATCTAATATTGGGTACGTTCTGCCGATATAACTGTTGCCTAACACCCTGTAAACGTGTTTTCTTGTTTATTAGCACACGTCAACATATAGACAAAAATTTGTGCAAGAATATTTGAAGATGATATAAACTGGAATTTTATTCAACACCCCAGTACTATTAGAACAAAAAGTGGGCAGATAGCCTACTACTTTATAATGAGCTGAACATTTGAGGATCAACTTTTTATGTAAAACAAAACCCGAAAAGTCTCTTCTAATGTAAGCTTGCAACCAAAATGACGGATCAAAGATGGTCGATACTCGCTAAGCACTATGTTAGCCTTGTCTGATGTTTTAACCATATTCTTTACTTCTGGAAATTAAGTGTGCTCTCTACATGAATTCAATGCTTGTCTGAGTTAGTCCAATGAAATGGTTATAAATGAGCTGTACTTTTATTTAATTTTTGTCAAATAACATTACGTTTATTTTGTCTTGGATTCTGAATATACAGGCCGATTCAAATTCGAGGGCCACCATAGGCATCTCGGTAGGTAGTTTAAATTTGGCAAAGTTGTGTATTTTGATGCTTTTAACAACATGCAGTTTTTAAACTGAAAAAATTTCAAAAAATATGATTAAAAACAACGGCCACCTTTGATCCGCCATTTTGTATGAAAGCTTAGATGCGAAGTCATGACTCTTCAGGTTTTGTTTTACTTGAGAGTTGATCCCCAAGCTTTCAGCTCATTATGAACTTGTGGCTTGCCAAACCCTAAATTTACTAGGCCATCAAGTGGCAGTAGTAGTAGTACGAATTTTCATAGCTGCGACGAGCAGCTAACGTTAGGCTTCCAAGTGCTGGTTCAACAGAACCGTGAAGATTCCCCATGAAAATAATGAGGTAAAACACTCCCAAATTTGTGGGTGCCAATTATTATCAACTGTTGACTTCCACCCATTCATCGTTCAGGTAAGTCAATGTCTCAAAATACTCAACAGTTGCGTCGGCTGAACGTACCCAATAATTTTAATGTAGGTCGATATTAGGTACAAGGTGTAAATTATGTATGGAATATAGTCAACTAACGATTGTACACAACATTTTTCTATACAAAAGTCGTTTAACATTTTATTTCCCGTAATAAGGCAGCATTCAGTTGTTTTTATTTCAACAAACAAATGAGTAACAAAAACAATTGCATTTTTAAATAGCAATGTACCCTTTCGTTTACGAGATTTTTTTTCTCTTTTGGATGATGTAACATGTTAGTACCCTTATATAATAAGTAAGTAAAAACTCGTTATGCAGTAAATTAAATCAATAAAATTAATCTAGATATCCTACATCAAAATAAGACAAATGAATGTGTACGTTTCTTATTAAAAGATAAAACAAAATTAGCAATAAAATGGTTTTCGTCACAATTAAACGCTCGCAGAAATTTTGGTGTAGTCGATTTTTGGTAAAAAAGGAAGGTTATACACTCCCTTCTTTCGAGGCCCTAAAAAAAATTGTCTCAGATCGACCCGGAAAAAAAATTTTCTTATAGCATGTGGCCTGTAGAATCCATAATTTCAAACAATTTGAAGATACTAAATTGGTTTCTAGTCTATAACTTTTAATAATAATAATAATAATAATCCAATGCCCATCAATAGGTATGTTGGTAAGTACGAATTACATAGTATACCTAGATGTCCAATGTACGTGTGTGATTTTTTTTATTATTATTTTTTATTTTATTTTATTTTTTTAAGGACCCTACATAACTTCACCAGACACAGACACTAATCGTTACTTGATTTTTAATCCGTGCGATTAGTTAACCAGGCTAGACCTGGTTCTCACAAGAAACACCGACCATAATAATATATATTTGGTCTAGTTGATCACAAGAATTGGATATAAGACAAGTCGTATAAAACAAACATATGTAACATATAACACATTAAAAACAATTTAAAAAGCAACACATTTACCTACATTAATGTTTAAAATTTAAATAATCTTGGACGAAATAAAAAGCGTTTCTTAATAGTATATTAAGATACAAGTGTATAATCAAGTCTTTAAAGCACGCGCAACGAGTTTAAGGGCACGACGCAAAGCGGAGTGCCTTTAACGTTGCAAGTGCTTTAAAGACCAATTATACACGTGTATCTTATAGTATTTTTTATTATACCTGCAGTATAATTTATAAAAAGGAATTACAATGAAGTCATGTTGACGTTATACTCGAATACATGTCTAATTAAGTGGGCTGGGTGTTCGTAATTTCACGATTGCCATGGAAATGAAATTTGACGTTTGCTTATAAAAATCATCGTCTTTGTGAATTAAACGATTTCCGTTGTAAAAGATAATACACCGTCCATTAAATCGGTTGTTGTAAAATCTAAACAAACGTTGGTAGGTGTAAAATCCAATCCAGTAAAGCCTAGTATAAAGAATATGAAAAGTTGTTTCCATGGATGAATAGGAAGTTACTTACGAATACACTCTTAAATGCATGGATAATGCTGGTATATATATATGAAGGAAATGTCAAAGGTATTTAAATCTTCTATATTTTGGTGCATTCATTCAAAATTTCAAAGCAATACTGCGATTAAAAAGTGGAACAGATTTGGAAGCATACCCTAAATACGCGCGTTTGTGAAAGCTTCAACCAAAGGATAGGTACAAAAGTCAAAGAAATGCTCTGCATTTACAGAAATCGACCTAAGAGGATTTTTTATTTCATCCAGATGACAGTTTCAAAAGTCATACTTGAAGTATCGTTACTTAGCAACTTTAAAGCACGTGTGTTTTAAAAGCCCTTTTTCGCACGCATTTGAGTGTTTAAAACGGAGATTGTGATTCAGGTATAATAAAATAGTTATTTATATAACAAGAGCGCGAAGTTCAATTTCGCGCATTGAGACTGAAGGTATTTTGACGAGGTGAAGCCGAGTTAAAATATCAGTCAAATGCGCGAAATAACTTCGCGCTAGCGTTATATACAATATTTTTTCTACAACTGAACCGATTGTTAATTAAATTGCTGTTTAAGTTCAACTTTTTCCCGTGTGCGAAATACTTTTTTTCACTGTTGACGATTTCGCGCACGTTGTCAATAGCAACCTTACCTATTAATTAACCGTTTAAAAATCTAGTACTTCGCGTTTCGAAATCCGTCAGAAAATGACACGTTTTTTTGACAGTTGTAGAAAAAAGTATTTTTTTAATTTAATTTAATTTTAATTGAGAAGTCTAATCGAAAAAGTACAAATTGTTTTGGATTCTACCCTCCAAAATTAATAAGAAAAAGTGTTTTCCCCGAGACATTTTGGTGTAGTCGATTTTTGGTAAAAAAGGAAGGTTATACACTGCCTTTTTTCGAGGCCCAAAAAAAAAGTCTCAGATCGCCCAGGAAAAAAAATTTTCTTATAGAATGGGGCCTGTAGAATCCAGAAACAGTTCCAAGATGGGCTACTAGTTCAAAAGTTACAGCCCTTTGAATTTTCTTTCGAAATTGGTTTCTAGTCTATAACTTTTGATTGAGAAGTCTGATCGAAAAAGTACGAATTGTTTTGGATTCTACGCACCAAAATTAATAAGAAAAAGTGTTTTCCCGAGAAATTTTGGTGTAGTCGATTTTTGGTAAAAAGGAAGAAATACACTGCCTTTTTTTGAGGCTCGAAAAAAAATTGTCTCAGTTCGCCTAACCTCTCACGAAAAGCTTCAAATGAACATCTGAGCATTCTGGGAGAAATTGTTGTAGCAATTGTTACTAATTTCGTTTTGTCTTCAAGGTGTAATAAGGACCGTACAAGTTCTTATGTTTTATTTTGATGTAGGATATCTGGATTAATGTTATTGATGTAATTATAACAAACTTTAAAAAATCTTGTATAAGGATACTAACATTTTTAGTATGTTCCGTGAATGAACCAATATTATTGAAACCGTGGTTGCTGTGTTCTCCGGTTATTTGTGGTGACGTTCTATTAACTGATATTTATTATTTTCCGATTTCCTTTTCCCGCCAAATCACTAATTAACTAGAACCAATCTTTTTCTACAGAGCGGCTGGTTGCAACCATAAAGAAATCAAAACTTTGCTGCTCACTCGTTATATCATGATTTGCATTTTTAATAAACTTAAATAACCTTCTAAAAGATGGTAATCTTTTTAGAGGCCTTCCTAGTAATTTTACTAGAAACCTTTTTCAAAACCTTTGAACAATCCTAGTTTTTTTTAAATTTTTACTTCTTTCTATGTATGACTCTTAGAAGAAACGTTCTGACCGTTTTACAAATTTTCTTCAGGATTATGTTCAGAGAACTGTCGCGGTAATCTTTCTTCTGAAAAGCTTCAAAGGAATCTTGGAATGACATAATGAATGCAATATTTCTAGGACTAAGAAAAATCTTTCTGGTAGCGTTTTTAGAAATAGTATAAAAATCCTCGTCTGTCACATATAGGCAGTAAACTCTGGATGACAAAATTCCCACAAATAATCTCTGGAAACCTTCATGCATACAGGCGACCCCTATCCGGGGCATTGTATCCTTACCATTACCTGAATTGTTGTATCCATTACTTCCATACCCACCGCCGCCGCTCCCACCAGATCCGCGGGTGTTTCTTTGCATTCCACCCGATTGCTGGCGGAAATCTCTACCGCCAAAACTGCTACCGCCGCCGCTACCGAAACGATTCTTCCCACCACGACGACCGGATGTGGGTGCCCTGCCATCTAGGGCCACATTTTCCAACCAGGATGGTAGATCTTGCTTAGCCTCTACTAGAAGATCAAGCATGGCAGTTGCTAAGTTGCGGTTACGATCATTGAAAAATGACGTCGCCAAACCTAAAAAATACAATTTCAAGCCGTATCATCTCAGTAACAGAAACATACCTAAGTTGCCCATTCGACCGGTACGTCCAATTCGATGGACGTACTCTTCGACGTCGGATGGTAGATCGAAATTAATGACGTGTTTTACGTGAGGAATATCGAGCCCTCTAGCGGCAACGGCCGTGGCTACCAGAATTGGCGTATTTCCCGATCGGAATTGCCTTAGGGCGTCTTCTCGTTCCCTCTGAGTACGATCTCCGTGTATGGAAGTTACCGGGTACCCTTCATTGTGAAGGAATTCTTCTAAGGAATCGGCCCCCTTTTTCGTTTCCACAAAGACTAGAGTTAGACTTTCGGCGGACGGTTGTTGTAACTCAGCCGCGTTCAAGAGGTCCAATAAAAACGAACGCTTATCGTGTTCTTCCACCCAAACAACTTTCTGGGTTATATTTTCAGATGTAGAACCGACACGTCCGACTGCCAAGAAAATATAGTTGTCTAAGAAGTCACGAGCTAACATTTGAATGGGAGAAGGAAACGTGGCGGAGAACATAAGAGTTTGTCGTTCTCCCGTTCTGGGCATATTTTCTTTTTCGAGGATGCGACGAATTTGCGGTTCGAAGCCCATGTCCAACATGCGATCGGCCTCGTCCAGAACCAAGTATCTGCAATAATCTAAGCCGATTTTTCCACGATCGATCATATCTAACAGTCGACCAGGGGTTGCTACCAACAGATGGCAGCCGCGATCGAGATCTCGAATTTGTTCGACAATGTTGGCACCACCGTAACTGGAATGAAACTAATGCGTTATCGCCTTGAACTGAGGACTACGCATATTATAGCCAAATGTGCAAAATTTGCATGGATTCCTATGGAAAAACGTGACGCTATCGTAAGTTATATGTTAAAGTCACTAAAGAAAGTACCGCAATCCATTGGGCTCGTGTTAGAGAGAGAACGCACGATTTTTGCCTAAAAATGGCGGAAGTTACCAGATTCTAATAACTTTAATGTTAGGGATTGTTCCACCTGTTTGGAGATATCTGTATATATTTTTATAAAACATGACAGTACTATGAAGTTAGGTTATAAAAAATGACAGCTATATTTTATTTGTCAATTTTTTTAAGTTGGCAGCAAATTTGCCCAAAAATGGCGGATGATTGCGATACTTTCTATATCTAGTGGCTTTATTATATGTATTTCTTCATTGAAATGAATGTAGCATCGCCGTTTTGTTATAAGAAATCATGTCACATGTCGGGCTGTAATTTATGCGGGCCCCGCTCGGAACAACTTACACCACGCAAGGTCGAACACGCGAGCGGTACGAGAATTTTTTACTTTCGTCGTAAATTTGAGTCGCCAGTTCACGTGTCGGGGCGAGGACGAGACCAAACGGGTACTGTTTGCGTCTGTAGCCTCGGTTAATGTTAGGCGGACCGCGTTCGTACATTTGATTTAAGATTGGCACTAGAAATGCTGCAGTTTTGCCGGATCCAGTTTGCGCGCAGGCCATGACATCTCGTCTCGCAATTATAATTGGGATCGCGTACTTCTGTACAGGTGTAGGTGTATCGTATCGAGCCAAATTTATGTTGTTACGAATTATTTCTGTCAGCTGTACTTCCTCAAACTGCAAGCAAATATCGCAAATTCAGATATGGAGCATCACATAAAATTTTCGAGAACAGCATTTTATAGTGGCAGTGATTCTTAGGGCCAATCTTTCCAGCTCTAATAAGTACCCTGACAACGATTGGATCAACAATGGTATCCATAGAACTTATTTGGAGAATAAAGTTATAGAGAGGTGGAAAGACTAGGACTAAGACTACTAGAAGTAGATTAGTAAAACTAAAAGAAACAGTTGGGCCCCCCCCCCCCCAACTATTCTATACTGCACTTAACCACAGTAGATTAACGCCCGGTATTATAAATCATAGCAATGTTTATTCATTAATCCACCGACCGTTAGTAGTTTGAGTGAAGTCCAGGGAGTCGCTTTGAATAATTCTCATAAAAGCACAGTCAGAGTACTACGCAATACCGTTGATTCAGCTTAATTTTATATAGGAAGGCAGATCCAAAACCTAAATGCGCAGGCAAGTATACAGGGTGGAAATTTTGTCTAGAATATATCTTCAAAACAACATTTTTCTTAAAGAAGCTTTTATGGCATCTAAAAGTATAAAAAGTTTGCTCCCAATCTATATCTGTATGTAAAAGATGAAAGTTTATTTCAATCCAAAATAGTAAAATTATAAAATTAATTAACATATTTTCCTTAATTTGTTTGTCTCTTAAATTTGATTATGTACAGGGAGATTCACGCAGCCCGTTCGTTAATTAGAAGTTTTTAAACTTGCTGTTAAAATAGAAATTCCAAAATCAGCAGATGCTTCTTCTTTAATCTAAGAAATGAAGTGACATGTTTTGTCAACTATTCTATTACTCTCAGCATGTCCATAAATAACAAACAAATCGAAAACAACACAATGTGGATAATGTCAACAGTGAAAATGTGACGAATTTGAACACTGTTTGATATTTGATTCGACTGTCATTTCAAGTAAAACAATTGCTTCCAAAGCCTACCACACCTAGTGAAAAAATTAGAATATTTCTTTCAAAAAATGCCATAAGTCATAAACTATCGGATATAGGGATACAGACTGTTAATAAAAGTGGTCCTAAAATTTAAAGCAACATTCATTTCTGGCATCAGAAATAGTAGCTCTGCAATTTGAAAAACTGAAGTTTTTGACATTTTTTAATTGCTAACTTTGAAAAATCGTAGCAGCCCTGAAACTTTGTTCAAGGCTTTCAAAGCTTCAATTATAAAATAGAGTACTTACTTATTTCAAACGGTTTAAGAGATATGAATTTTTGAATTGACCCTTACATCTCCACATTTTTAGAGAAAAATAGACGTATGTCAAAAACCGTGACAGAAACTTAAACGCGTTGAATTCAGAATAAAATTTTAGAAAAAAAATTAAAAAATGGTATGTTTATAACAACCAAGATGGTGCCAACGTTGAGTATTTGCGAACGCAGTGAACCAAATTTCTATTTCAACTATTACTTTAAACACTTCTAACGAATGGGCTATGCTGCTTAATATGTAATGAAAAAGTTGCCATTAAAAAATATGCCCCCCCTGACCATGCAAAGATACGCCACTTATCCCAAATTGGATCAGTAGCAAACTTTTTACAATTGTGGATACCATAAAAAAAAACCTTGCAAAATTCAGTGTTCCAGATAAAATTTCCACCCTGTATAACTACACAAGGAAAATTGTTCAATTACAAAATAGGATGCAACATTCCATCTCTGATAAAGAGTGCGTAATAAATTCTCCAGCCGCCTACACGGATTTTCCTTTACCTTTAAATGTAATTTGATATACCTGGTGAATTTTTAAAACCGAACATAAGCAATTAACATGGGAAAAACGTTTTTTTGCAGATTGTTGCTCCCCATGTTAACTTAAAGGGTTTATAATGACACGAATCAAAAGAGATTTTTTTTCTCATCTAATGATATACAAATTAGGTTATTTTCAGGTGTATTTCTCATTATTTTATCAAAAATTCAGCAATAAATCTAATTAGCATCATCTTAAGCCATGGAAATTTCCTAAAGAATTGCAATAGGTTTTCGCACAGACGTAATGGAACGCTCATTAAAATGTACGGAAATCAAATATCGCATACTAGAGTAAATATTTCCGCTGTCAATATATCACAAATGGAAATTCGTGATGCTATCCGCAAAATTAACCTGATCGTACCTCCCTTAACAGTAGCAGACGAATCTAACGACGTTAATTTAGACTCAGAACTTCAAAAATGTAAAAATATACAAGGTGTTCCATTTAAAAATTTAAAACCTGGATGGAAACTGAAAAATATGGGAAAGCTCCTCTTCACATACCATTTACCTGTACCAAAACAGGGAAGCTTTGATTTTCACTGTGATTGGTTAAAATATGAGTCAGTATTACGCTGAAAAATAAAACGAGTGAATGCAGTACAGTCGCAATATTATTGTTAAGACTAGAAATACCTCCTACGTCGACAATCAGCATTAGCCTGCCAAAATGCGGAGACGTGCGCATCAGTTCATGCCCAATGCAAACAGAAAAAGTACACAGGGTGCCCATTGTGTATAGAATATGGTTTATATCTCGGTAAATATCAAATGTAACATTTTATTTGCCATAATGAGACAGCATTCAGTTGTTTTTATTTCAGAAAACAAATGAGTTAGTGAAAAACAATTGCATTTTTTTAAAATAGCAGTGCACTTGTCATTAGGCTCAATTGATAGAAATTTTTTTTCTCTTTTCGATGACGGAAGATATTAGTAGCCTAATACAGGAAAATTATTCAAAAAAATTTATTATAATTACTGATAACATTAATCTAGATATCCTACATCGAAATAAAACAAATGAATGTTTAAGTTTCTTATTAAAAACTTTGAAGACAAAATGAAATTAGCAATAAAACGGTTTTCATCACAATAAGTGTTCAAAATATTTTTATTATTAACTGCAAGGAAAGCTTAAAATGAATGTCTGAGTATTCTGGGAGAAATTGCTGCAGCCATTATTTTTAATTTTGTGTTGTCTTCAAAGTTTAATAAGAAACGTACACATTTGTTTGTTTAATTTTGATGTAGGATATCTAAATTAACGTTATTGATGTAATATGTAATTATAATAAATTTTTTTGTATATGGGTAATAACATGTTACATCATCGAAAAAAGAAATAAATTCTCTATCAAATGAGGCTGAAGATAGGGTGCATTCCTATTTTAAAAAATTCATTTGTTTTGATTAAACAAATGAATGCTGCTCTACTATGGGAAATAAAATGTTAAACAACTTTCATAATAGAAAACTTTGGTATACATTCGATATATACCGAGATATAAACTATATTCCATACCCTGTATAACGTCTTGGTTGCAAGATATCGATCAGCAGATGACACTAGATCAAAAAAAAATTGTCCCTTCCACATTCCACGACCAGTGAACGAGAATTCCTGTGGAAAATGCACACCCATTCTTAATACGTGTATGGTATCAAATATTTTTGTAGTTATATTGTGTAATGTGTTATCATTATAAGAGTATTAATTTAATTGTTTTTGGTGTACGTACACACTACAGACCTAAAGACACTGTGTTTTGTAAAAAATCACAACAAATTGGGGGTTTTAAACCCCTCATAACGACAGATACTCACACCATAAGCGCCCCTTCCTCCCAAATTAAACCGATGCCTACATATACTCTTACCATAATTTACCAATACACCACTGGCCATTTGTACCGTTAAACTTTAACTATTTTTAATATTAATCACAGTTTAAGTTTGATGGAAAAAACTGAAAGTGTAAACCTTAAATGTGACGAATAAAAACCATGATAAGCCTTTGTTTTCCACACTCCTCAAGTCTCCCTCACAGGAAAAAAAAAGTTAAAATGCCAGGAATGTCTTCTATAATCTTTTTTTTTCAGAAAGATTGAAAAAGGCGAATGTTATTAATAAACGAGACACACTTCTTTGTTGTGAGCAGACGATAAAACTCCTACTATTGCCCAAACATTTCTATCAAGTACGACATCTGTATAAAAATAATGAAGGGCATTTTTAGATCCCTATCGACCTGGTAATAGTCGATGCATGTTGCACAGACAGTTTTTCTTTGTTTTACACAACAGGACTAAAGTAACTTGCCACCTACAACCAAAACTGTAGTGTGCAATTAACCACAGTCTAGTTACTCTGCCTAAATCGTGATCCATAGCTGTGAGATAAACCTGTTTAAATAAAAATATGACAATTAGCTCCATGGACCATGTGTAAATAAATGAACGTAAAGCAAAGACACTAAATATTTGTTTTATCAGTACGAGTTCATCAAGTCCAAAACTTAATCTTAGTGGTTAATTATAAACTAATTACTCACTTACGTAAACGATTACTTACAGATGTAATGTGACGAGGGACTTGGTCTCCAGTCGCCTCGACGGGGATATCTTCATATTTGCTGAAATTGATTCCGGTATTTCCCGTACCGAACAGTTCAATTTCGAGCCGATCATCCTTAGGAAGCGGGACGGTCCAATCAGTTTCGCTATTACGACTTCTATCGTTCCATCGGCCGCCTCCATCACGATTATCGTTCCATCGACTGTTGTCTCTGGGCTTCTCCGGTTCCTTCCAACGATCATTACGGGGCATGTCACGTTCCCGTTCCGAGTACCGACCACCTCGTCCACCGGAACCGGACCATTCGTTGCCGCCGCTGCTGCTACCTCTGTCGTAGCTCTCGCCATTTTGAAATTGGTCTCTTCGATTTCTGGTATTAAAGCTGGAGTAGTCGCCGCTGCGATCGCCGCCGCGATTGGTGCTGCCTCGATTGTAGTTGCCGCTGCCCGACGTGCCGCCGCCGCGAGGTGTTCCTCCTCTTGGATCGTTGCGATCAAAGCCGCGATCTTTCTCGACACCGCTGTTATCGGATTGGCTTTGCAATTTGTTACGTAGATGAGGGATTATGTAGCGGGCGGTGCTGCCGTTACCGCGTCCCTGCAAGTCCAGACCAGCAAACTGAAAAGAAGAGGAGTAGGTTATCTCTCAATTTTGTAACAAAGAGCCAGCGACCAACGTCTAACGGAATTTCCCCTAAACGTGCGTGTTGCAACCTCAATGTAAGAAAAAGGCGATCTAAACGAATGAGCGTAAAAAACAACTTAAAAGAAGTGTTAAATTGTCGATCAATAACGGCAGACCGGGACGACCTCCATTAACAAAAGCATCTCTTATTCACTTGAAATGATGGCGTTAAATGGAATCCACTCACCTGCTGCTCTAGACCTGATCCATTTTGGTTGGGTACATTACTCATATTACTATTAATCAGTACGTGTTTTGGAAATTTCTGGCTGAGAATTTTCCTAAATCGATTTTATACGGAGCGTCTATCACTAAACAAGAACAGAGAACTTCAGAAATGATTTGTTGCAGGAAAGGAAACCAGTCAATCTAATGCGCAGGCCGAATGGTACGAGGCGCCATTTTCAAATCGAAAAATTCATTCCGAATTATATTTATGTTTGCAAGATTTTCCTCTTTTTAATTAACAAAATATTTTACGAGAATTTTTGATGTTTCCAATGACGTTGACATGACCTTTTGTTTTTAAATTTCCAGCAATTTTTGTAATTCAAGTTGGTAACTACAGGCGCTATAAGAGGGCGCCATTATCGGACAGTGGCGTGTATCAGAAATTTTGTTTGGTACACATGGGCGGGTGATTTGTCATATGATAAGTAACAAGCATTTAGATTTGTGTTTACACTATACTATTTTTGGTACTATGGCTGTCATAAGACAAATCATAAGGAATTAATATGGAAATAATACGTAAATCGTGGAATAGGGATGTTTCTATTTCTGTATGACAAATGACATGACTTATTTTAAATATCCAAGTGATCCCGCTCTTTTATGGTTACTTTTCGCATTTTGCTGTTGTAGGTACTTATCTGAAAAAGTTGAATACTTGAGTAAACCAGTAAACTTTTGATTATATCATTGATTATAAATGTGTATAATCAATGATTATAGGTATATTAGTTACTAATGAAAAAATAAATTACATAAACAATAAATCGAGCAATAAATGTTTACGAGTATATTGGTATTTGGTTGTCTGGTTGTAGTGGTGTTTTCAGACACACATTGTCAAATAGTGTCTTGATTGGTAATTATCCCTTCAAATGTTTGGGGTAATCTTTCAAATAAGGGTACACTCATCCTTAATGTCACCAAGGGGACGACTCTGTTTGCTTTGTTAATGAAACGCATAACGAAGAAATTATTTTTAAAATAATTGTTAAACTTTTTTCGTTAAAAATGTACTATGATTTTTGAGGCACTTTAGAAGTTCACCTATTTGTGCTTTACAGGTGATTTTTTTGAGTTCTAAGTTAGCCTGAAGGTACTTTTTTGTTGAATACTTATTGTGATAATTAGCGATTTATTTTAATACAGAAGTTAACCGCACAAAATTGCCAATTTATTTAAAATTTTGCGGGATCCCGCAGATACCGGGTTCCCGCGGGATTAACATCTAACGATCCCGCAAATACCGGGATTGAGATTTTGCTGCGGGATTGCATTCCCTAGCTGTAACTTTTGAACTAGTAGCCCAATCTTGGAACTGTTTGAAATTATGGATTCTACAGGCCACGTTCTATAAGAAAAATTTTTTCACAGGACGATCTGAGACAATTTTTTTTTCGGGGCAAAAAAAAGGCAGTACCTAACCTTCCTTTTTTCCAAAAATCGACTGCACCAAAATTTCTCGGAAAAACACTTTTTCTTATTAATTTTGGTGCGTAAAATCCAAAACAATTCGTACTTTTTCGATCAGACTTCTCAATCAAAAGTTTTAGACTAGAAACCAATTTCGAAAGAAAATTCAAAGGGCTGGTAACTTTTGAACTAGTAGCCCAATGTTGGAACTTGGAACATTTTAATTTAGAGAATATATATAGGTTTCGTAACTTCTTGTATTAAAGTCATATGAAAAACCTGTTAAGTGTAAAGTAAAACATTAAAACTCATACGAAAAATATGTTGGTAGTAAATATCATATAACATATCATATAAAAAATCATGTGAGATATATTATAGTGTAAAGGTACCTTTAGAAAGGTAATAAAATCTTACATTTGATGCGATAAACAAAATTTGGTAGTTCCATTAAAAAAAAATCAAGTTACCTTTGATTGAAATTTTGAAAATTGACGGAGTGATTTCTTTTAACACAAAAGAAGTTTAACTTTAGCCGTTCGACGTGTGCGATGTGCCACTGCAAAGTCACGGCCTTCTAAGTTTTATGCGATACTTAATTTTTACTGGACATTACTTTTTGAAAAAAACGACGAATTGCGGCAAACCGACTCATTTTAGATATCATGTGTAATACATAAAGTAAAAAGTTACACTAAAATTGACCAAGGAATCTAAATATGTAATAGATAACATATAGGGGGTTCCATTTAAAAAATGTAACTTTGATATAAATCACCCTGTATAACAATTTCAATTTCGTTGAAAATATTTTTAGATTGTAGTGTTAAGGATCCCATTCCCCCACTGTAAATTCGCGTTAATAATAAACCCATAATCTTCCACCCACACACTATTTGCCCACCCTGTATACCGCTGGCGTGTGACAGGTGACTTATTTGCACTTTTACCCTAAACGTACAAGTCGAAATTTCAAAATGAGAATGTATATCACATATTGGCCTTTGATGAATAAAATCTAAGTTGGCTGTAGTCAAAATTTAGGATAGTACCTACCTATCTATTCAGGTAGCAAACACTCTAAGAAAAGGTGAAATACACAGGATGTGACACATCATTGGTGCAATAAAATTCTTTTGTTAAAAGTAAGATGGAAAAATTAAATGGCCTTGGAGGCAAATTCAAATGTTAGGACAAACCATGTGAAAATAAGTGAAGCAACTATCACGCATAGATTCAAAACCGAAGATTTTTTTATTAGCGTAATCTTGCCACAAGATAGATAACTCGCCCCTAGTTTCGGGGTTTCGAGCCTACAGTTAAATATCAAAGACAATCACGGGATTAGGTGTCGTAACTCATTTGATTACAGTTTTTATCACTCCCATGACTGCTTCATTCATGGCGAAAATGTTAGTTTACAAACAAGATGTCAATAGGTACGCATACACACATCAAAACAATTCGATAATTTCCACATGTTTAAAAGTATGATCAAAACTTATATGAATGTTACTTCTGGTCAAGACCATGTAATCAAAACATAAACATAAATTAAAGCATTACAAACGAAAGGATAACGGTATCAAATTATGTGATTCTGCATTAAGATTAAATCAAGTCAATTTCAAAAACAAAGGTTGAAACTAACAAAAATATAAAATGCTGCATACAAAACACAAATATACGATGTACATAAATGCATAGATTACTACCTGCATTAAATAACACAAAAAAATTATCAAAGTCCTCGTTTGAGATCGAAGGGACTTCAGCGCATTTTTGTGTGGCAGATCAGTATTCTATTAGCCACTTTCGACTCAACCATCAATAACAGATCTTGTCGAAGGCTACTACATTCACTAACCGCTTCCCACTTTCCTCGTGCACCCGCAATTCGCTTTTAAAGATTTGACTCCACCATCAGGAAGATCGTGTCGGGGGCTACCACATTCCCTTTGACGGTACCCACTTCCGACGTCCCGTTCACCCGCAATTCGCGTTTGAAGATTTGACTCCACCATCAGGAAGATCGTGTCGGGGGCTACCACATTTCCTTTGACGGTACCCCCTTCCGACGTCCCGTTCACCCGCAATTCGCGGTTGAAGATTTGACTCCACCATCAGTGAGATCGTGTCGCGGGCTACCACATTCCCTTTTACGGTACCCACTTCCGACGTCCCGTTCACCCGCAATTCGCGTTTGAAGATTTGACTCCACTATCAGGAAGATCGTGTCGGGGGCTACCACATTCCCTTTGACGGTACCCCCTTCCGACGTCCCGTTCACCCGCAATTCGCGTTTGAAGATTTGACTCCACCATCCGGAAGATCGTGTCGGGGGCTACCACATTCCCTTTGACGGTACCCACTTCTGACGTCCCGTTCACCCATTTTTCTCAGTGTACGAATACAAAATAATTGAATTGAATGCATAGTAGTCAAAGAGTATTTATTTTATTTTTCTATGATTTTGAAGAAAATATTTTATTTATGGATGTTGCTAATGTTTCGTATACAGGGTGTAGAAACAGTTTACGTACCATATAATAGGAATTGCAATGGTAATTTCTGTAAGTATATTGAAATGTTTTCTACCCTATAATTATTTTACAGCAAAGTTATGTAAATAAATTTTTTGTATAGATTGTAAAATTGCGTCGACATTTGTAATAAATATTTGTTGTGGGAAATTGGAGAAATTAAGGGAATTATAAATTAGCATTTTAGTACCTACAAAATTAATCGTGCCGTGAAATTATTGAAACAAAGCTTCGATTTTTTCCGGTTTCCCGAATTGAAAAATAATAAATGTGGACATAAGCTGGACGCAGAATATTTGAAGCTACAAGAAACCTAGGATACAAAAGTCGCTTAAATGGGTCAAAAATTGCAAAATTTTATGTAGTAGGTAAGTACCTACATTAATTTTCCTTTTCAAAGTTCTTTTGTAGCGCTACAAATAACGAAGTTATGGTCAAAACACAGAAAAATGTCATTTTCGAAAATGCGCTGGTGTTCATTTATAAATAATTTAAGCAAACCCTTATATAGTAATTTTTTCTCGCCTTTCTAATGTTGTGTATTCCTTATGGCAATAGTTCCATGGCCGTGTTGATTTGATGCTGACTCTACAAGACAATAAACGGAAAATATTAAATAATTTCAAGCAAGCCATGAAATTATTGTCATAAGATCTAAACTTCAAGGCAAAAATTCAAGGTTTATTGCCAAATGAAGTACTGTAAGTGTGCGTAGTACGGTACTACACTACACTTAAGCTTGTTTCACAATTGACGCAAACGTAAACGCCAACGGAAACGCAAACGGTAACGTGAACATGAACAAATTCGCAGTCTCACAATTAACGTTACGCTCCTGGAGTGTTAAGTTTTGTCACGGAATATTTTGTTTATTAAAATGTGTTCTGTGGTAGTTGAACTAACCTAAAAAATGGATACCGACAGCGAAACTGACGAAGTAATAGTTTATGTATTCATGTTACATATTTACAGACTATTCTATTCAATTCAACGAACGGATAATCATGCAATACTTCGTACAAAAATAATTAAGTTTGGTCTTTAAAGGTTATGTGGCTGGATCGCAAGCGCGCGCATGTTTAAAACGCCAACGGGAACGGGAAAGATAAAAGTTGACCAACTGTCGCGTTTGTTTCACGTTTTCCCGTTCCCGTTGCGTTATATGTGAATGGAAATAGTAAATATTCATGTTTTAATTAAATGCTCACGTTCACGTTCGCGTTAGCGTTCACGTTGGCGTCAATTGTGAGACAGGCTTTAGGTAGGTATATATAGTCGAGCTTATAGTAACCTACTTCATTTGGCAGTAGGTAAATCTTGAATTTTTGCCTTGAAGTTTAGATCTTATGACTCTATTGGATTTTTAAGTCGCTCTACCTACTAGTAGTAGGTACCTAATTGTTTCTCTATCGAGCGACTTAAAAATCCAATAGGGCGTCCATAAAAAATAAGAAAGTTGATGTGGTTTATTCGACACCCGCTATATATAGGCATGAAAATGTTATTTTTGCACCATCAGAAGCTGAGAAACCATTCTTACGGTTTTGTTAAGATTATTTATTCTACTGTTAAAAGTAAATGAACGCCATCAGCACATTTTCGAAAATTACCTTTTTCGTTTTTTTTACCATACCTAGGTACTTCGTTATTTGGGTTACGAGATCCCTATATTAAACATCGGAAAATCTCACCCCTCTATATACTTCTATATACTTAATATATATTTTATCACATATAGGTACATTTCAAAATACAAAATCTACCTACTTTATATACCTACGAGTAGAAAGGTGTGTGCTGTAGAAAATAGTTATAGGTAGATATGTGTTATGATGGTTAAAATTAGGTACCTACGTCCTGTGCAAATGTATAGGTAGGTAAATTGTACACATAGGTAGGTATGCCTCGCGTTAGATACCTATACGACTTCTACGAGTACAAAAAATTGATTGTACCCGTAAGTACGTAATTAACGTAGTATTTACCTTCAAAGATACCTAAAGCTTAGGTAAATATCTAAGTAAGAACGGGTGTATTATTAACACAGCAGGTAGGTATTAGGCGCCCCCCGTTCCCTTCTATAAATAGAATTAGTGCGCCCATTGAAGCGGCCGTCGTCCCCTCTACCAGTAGAAAATGGCGCAACAGAGGCTGGGAATAAGCAACATCCTCCTACAGGAGGTCCAAAGGGACATTTTATCTTAATTGATGCTGCAACAGCAGTTAGCAATTTGGTATTTATTATCCCGTTCTGCTGCGATCTTTCAATATAAACTTTCTTAGCCTATTGGTATATTATAGGTAAAAACAAAACAGCGAAATCAAATTAATTTGTATAAAAAAATACTATTTTAGTTCTACTTAATCTATTACCTACCACATATTTAGTACCTAGGTATATTTAAATATGTGCTATTACCTACATACTTAGGTACCTACACTTATAACCTAGTGTAATAGAATTACCTAAATTGAAATAATGAGTAGGTACCTACATGTAGTGTAGGTACTCATTGAGAATATATATCAAGCTACATGTTGTAGGATTTATGCATAGGGGTACCTATACATCAATAATCAAGGCGACAAATTTATCATATGTAGGTACGATGTCCACCTACTTACTTTGCTTCGAAAGACATTCGTTTATTACTTAGACTTACTTATTAGTCGTTTTATATTGATAATTTCAGCCTATATGATGTAGAATAGGCACCTAAGTATATAGATTCACTCGAAAGGAAATAGATATAGGTAGGTAGATAGGTACCCCGTACCTATCTATATAGGTACAAGTATAGGTACGAGGCTTGTTCAATTGAAACCCGCATCTTTGGTCAGGTTAGTCTTGGAAAGGAAACATAATGTAGGTAACTAGGTACCTATGTGATCAAAAATGAGTTGCTGTCGAGTCACCTTTGGAATTTTTGTTTATACACGGGAAATCGTACTTCATTTGAGCTAATTCCAAAGGCGACTCGACAGCAACTCATTTTTGATCGCCTGTTATTCACTTAACGGATTTGTGACCATGAAGGATCCTTGCTCACAGAGTTTACAGAACCCAGAGTGCATCAACGCATCAGAGAGCTGTATATACAGGGTGTTTTTTTGGGAGCTTTAGTTAAACGTTTCTGGGAAAGTAAAATAGGTAGGTTTTTGAAAATTTATACTTAGGAGTTACTCTGAAGACCGAATCGATGTAAAATATTTTCAAAATGGCCACCCTTCCGGAAACACCGGAAGTAGATAGTAACTTCGTTATATTAAATGGCAACCCCTATTTTTTATTCCATTTTTGGATTCTACGTAAAATTTCAGTTCTTTTGATACCCACATGTCCATATCTGCCATTTATGGTTTTTAAGTTATTTTGACTTTATGAAAAAAAATGGCGGATGCAGATGGTACCTTGATAATTGATTACTTGAAAATGGTTATAGTCATGGCAACCCATTTTTATCATTGCATAGAGAATGAATGGGGCTTTCTTTTAGTGTACTTAAAAAAAATTAAGTTGCGTATAATCGCACCTATGGAGATCCAAATTTAAGAAACTTCAAAGTCCAAAAACTCAGTTTTTTTAAATGGAATGACCATGTTCTTCCTATTGCATGAGATAGAGAATCGAAATTGGAATATTTTGATATTACATGTTCCTATAGCTATCTTTAACATTTTCTGATTTATTCCCATTTCATTGAATTGATGCCATTTTTTTGCATTTTCATTTTAGTAGTTGGCCATGATTTTATAACAATCGAATTTTAAACAAATCAAGAAAAGGATTTTTAATATCATTGATTCTAGTCTAAATAATTCATTAATAAATAAGTCATTTATTAAGGATATAGGACGGAAATTTTGAGAAATCTAGACTGAGTCGTTCAACTGAATTTGTTAAACAACGTATAAGTCTAAAAATTCAGAGAGGTAATGCGATATCTGTTCTAGCAACAATTCCATACAAAAAATGTTTCAACGAAGTTTTTTATATTATACATTGAATTTATTTTGTTAATCTTGCATTTGCAATTCAATTCATTCTCTTAAATATTCTCTTGTAGAGCTTTGTATCACTTGCGCTTCAACGGTTTGTAGTGCATTTGGGGGTACCAAATTTCCAAAATTCATACAATTTCGTTCCAGTGTTCGAATGAATGTACGGCAAGCACGTGCCGCGATTCTGTCCGCATTTCACCATAAATAACAATTAAATTCAAAAATAGGTGAAACCACTGCGTCATTTTTCGATTTTTGAAAAACTTATGTTAACCTATATAACAGTAGGTGACGGATTAGTGTCACTAGAATTGTTTAAAATTCAATTGTTATAAAATCATGGCCGGCTACTAAAAAGAAAATTCGAAAAAAATAGTGTCGATTCAATAAAATGGGAATAAGTCAGAAACTGTTAAAGATAGCTATAGGAACATGTATTGTCAAAATATACCCATTTCGATTCTTTATCTCATGCAATATTAAGAAAATGGTGATTCCATTTAAAAAAACTGAGTTTTTAATCTTTGAAGTTTCATAAATTTGGATCTCCATAGGGGCGGTCTTACGCAGCTTAACTTTTTTTTAAGTACACTAAAAGAAAGCTGTATTAATTCTAAATGCACTGATAAAAATAGGTTGTCATGACTACAACCGTTTTCAAGTAATCAATTATCAAAGTACCATCTGCATCCGCCATTTTTTTTCTTAAAGTCAAAATAACTTAAAAACCATAAATGACAGATATCGACATATGGGTATCCAAAGAACTGAAATTTCACGTAGAATCCAAAAACCCAATAAAAAAATTGGGGATGCTATTTAAAATAACGAAGTTACTATCTACTTCCGGTGTTTCCGGAAGTGCGGCCATTTTGAAAATATTTTACATCGATTCGGCCTTCAGCGTAACTTCTAAGTACAAATTTTCAAAAACCTACCTATTTTACTTTCCCAGAAACGTTTAACTAAAGCTCCCAAAAAAACACCCTGTATAGGTATATAATGAAACTTTGAACAAGCTTCATCAAGCAATAGGTAAGAAGAAAACGTCCAGTGAGCTCTCACCACAGATTTAAATCTGTGTAAATAGTGAAAAGAGAATCTTATACAACGAAAGAAATTGGGAATATTAGACTTAGAGGATCCACCGTATAGGTATAGTCCCCATCCCGATTTATCCGCCTTGCGATTTTCACATCTTTGTACTTAGGTCTTTGTAGGTCAGTTTGAACATGCCTCGCGTAGGTAGGTATCTCATTAGGTACCTATGTAGGTAGGTATAACCAATATTTTCGATTTCGAAACTTTAGTTTTCACAGGATATAATTTTTCGTGAATCCGCTCTGAATAAGTCAGTTGATGTATATATAGGTAGGGACTACATACCTACTATATACCTATCAGGCTATAGGTACCTACCTACTTAGGTATATTGAGACTGTAAAAAAATCGGGAACCGTTTGATTCATCATTGTAAAACACTTCAATCAAAACAGAATTTTTTAACAACCTAACATCAACCCCAATTAGAGAAACGTGTTAATAATTTATTAATAGTGCAAGAAACTAAATACAGCACATACTTATAAATTTCCAACGGGCCTGCCATTATGATCTACAGGCCAGGTGGCAACCGCCACCCGCCCCCCCGGGTCAGTCCGCCCCTGCAGCTCACTCTGTACCTACTCGCCGCACGATATCCTTAGGCTGACAGTACCCAATTTTCCAATTTATCCATTGGCAGATCTGTTTTGCTAATTTTGTACTCCCAATTTTTCTCAGTGTATCTATACCTAATTATAGTAAACTCCATAATGATAGTAAACCCACCACTAGGTAGGTACTTTTTTCAAAAATAAAATGCTGTGAAGAAAATGAATTTCGTTTGATAATCTTCATTATCGCATACAAAGAAAGAACCATTCTTGACAATTGTCTTTTAAAGATCATTTCTTTCATATGTTGATGGCCGTGACTGGGGTTAACGCATGGTTCATTCTTTAGGTCGATTTCCACTTGCGCTAAACTCAGCTCGGCGAAACGACGCGATGTCGCGCGAAATAAAGATAAATATCTAGTTATTTGTATACAACTAGAGAAGAAAGATGGACTCAAGTTTTGCACATAATTTTTTCTGAAACTACTGTAGTATGCAATAATGAAGTTTGAAACATAGCAATCTAGATACGGGTATGTTTCAATTCTAAATGTCATTATTAAGATTAATGCGGCAATTGTTTTTTACTTTCCTGATGACTAGAGAGGAAAATCACATTTTCTTCAATCTTTTTAGAGACGAAAGTATAGTTGTTTCTAAAGTAGTTTCAGAAAAAAACATGTTGGAGGGTTGGTTACAACCGATACAGTATTGGTAAACCTTTTCAAAAATAAGTAGGTACCTATTTTTTTCAGTATCAATATCAACTGATTTATTCAGAAATGCGCAATTTTTAGCGCATTTTCCAATTCATGTACCTATGGAAAGCGATATATTATGATCACTTTCTTCATCCGTCCGTCCGAGCTCGCAACTACTCTCCTATAAGTACATCAGTTTCGAAGATACTTATATAGTTTCAATTTTTTTAAAATAAAAGTGCACTTTTTCGCTCTTAATGCCTGTCTGTCTGTCTGTCTGAGTTACAAAGGTTCCGGAACTACCCCAATTACAGAATTGGTATTGGTGTCATTCTATCAGATATTAAAAATTATTTCATGTTTGTATTCTCGTTAAGACATGAAATATCCATAAGGGCCATTCAAATCGAAAATTAAATTTGAAAGTGCATGTAGGTAACCCTTGAATTTGTTTGTTATTTAATTGTTTCACTTTAAATGTTATACTTATTTTCATTTGTTTAATATTGCCCAGTTCCTTCGACGTTTAATCTCGCTTAGTTTGATTAGCGACTTCAATTCTTTATGCATGAATCTGTATTTCATTTACTTAATGTAAGAGACTTCGGAATGTTACTTTTCACAAATGGGAAAGGAGTGGAGTTGCTTTTAAATCTATTTGAATTGGCTACTTTTGAGCATAACAAATTTTGCATTAGATTAAAGTCAGATTTAAATTATTCTAATTTAAGAGTTACTTCCCCGGATTGTTAATTTTTTTATACCTATTGCACATATTGCTCCACATTTTTCACCTATATTTACCCTCCTTTCATATTCATATCGCCAATTCTGCCAAAGTTGCCAATTTTTAAAGTTGTCATTTATTTAAAAGCAGTGGTAACTAAAAATAATCATATAATTCATTAAAGAAAATTATGCACGTGCACTAGTGACTTTTTGCTCTGTACAGTAAATGCCAGACTATAAAGCCGAATTGTGCCGCATTTATTTTCTTGTTAAGCGGATTAAGAAGTGCACAGCAAAACGGGTTCGGGAAAGCATATGCGAGAAACGATATCGGAAGAGGAAAATTTAGGAAACTTCTACCGCAAATCCAAGTTTCACATGCAGGCAAGCGTCTGTTGCTTCACAAAATAATTGATTCTGCGTAAAATAATGACCTCCGTATTCTGTATTTTTTGGAAATCGATATAATAACTAAACTTTCCCCACAGATGCTTTAATATTTGAAATTACATATAAAAAGGAAATTGATGTACTAAAGCTAGATGTTTCGGCATATCCATGTCATCTTCAGGTCACTAGAAGGGTAGGTTTGAACAACATTTACTTTATTTTTTGAGTTGGAACTGACAATATGTCAAAATGACAGCTGGGCATAACATATACAGCTCGTCTTACATTACACGCCGGCAGATGTCAATTAGACTTCTACTGAAGGCCTTGATCACTATAATAGTGCAAAATTATCATGAGATTTTCGTGATGATTTCGCATTTTTATCAAAAACGACTAATTTCAAGAAATACAATGACATTACTAGACAATTTCACGAACTTACATAGGTAGATAGTGTTAATAATCCTTTCTGTCATTTACCTAGCTTTCTAAGGGATGTAGTTGTTCGTCTGTCCGCCCGTACATATGTGCGAAAATTCATTTTATATAAACGTCTTTTACTATTGTAGACTTAATAGGTACCTATACCTGGCATAGTTTTACTTATAACAGGCGAATAATAGTTACATAAAAATCAGGAAAATGACACATTACTGGCGAGGAAATATTAAAGTGCGAGGCCCTTTGGGGCCGAGTACTTTAATTTCCGAGTCAAGTAATGTCATTTTACTGACGAGTTTTGTATTAAATCTTACCCGAACTCGTATTTTAATATAACATTTCAATTTGTATAATAACACTTTTGGTTAATGTCAATCTGTCAGTGATGACAGGAGTCATTATAGACATTAGAAATGTCAAAAATGCGGCCGGTAAAGTGACAAGTGGCAGGAAACTCAAATTTCCTGACAGAAAGTAGGCATGAAAATGAAGGTTTAGGACGATTTTGGGTAAAACATTTTGTAAAATACGTACCTACAGTGAATTGAAAATATACGGCAGAAGTTTATAGCAAACCAAAATTTTGGGCTTCATTAATAAAGTTCAAAATTGATATTTAGTAGGAGTCGACAATTCATGAAATATAAATCAAAGCAGGAGGGCAGTTCTGAAAAGGGAAGACGTTTCGGAACTCCGCCCGTGGGATGCCCCAGGTAAGAAGACGGCCCATCGAGCCGTCACCAGGTGACAGTACGGGTTTCGCTCAACGCCGACGCGTACCTCACCTGTACTCGCATGCTTCGAAAAGACATCGCACCTCAATTAAAGAATACACTTTTTTTTTTAATAAATAGGGAGTGAACGGGCGGATGCGGTTATCGTTTTACTGTTCTAAATAGTGATAGTGTAATTGCGGCGGTAACCCGATAATTACAATTACCTACCTATAGCTATACCTACGCGGCGTTTTAACGAGGAAAGTGCACTGACTGGAACGTTATCGATGCACATACCTGTACGACTTAATTACAATAAACAATTTACATTTTTACGTTAAGTAGCGAAGTTAAATGGATTCACGCAATGAAATGGACTTGACAATGCGTTCGCGGGAAAGCATTCCACCTGATGCGTGCAAAATGAGGGTGGCGAAATCGATCTTTTCAATTAGAAGTCTCGTTGATCTTAGTGACACCGGTGAAAAAAGTGCGGAAGGAAATCGTCGCGTCGAAGACGGACATTTAATTTCTGAGGGTAAGTCATTTGCATTATCCCAAACATTTCTCTTGCGCCAGAACACTGTTGCAGATGCGTAAAGTGGGTTGCCTATTTTAAAGATTGGGGTCTGTTGATTTACGCTTTTTGATCAAGCAATTTCAATATTTAAAAAAAAGTGAAGAATTCTCTAATCAAAATAACTAACAATGCAAATATAGTCTTTGCAATTGCTACAAGTAGCTAGAATAAATTTTTTCAAAAGGTCTATGGGTGCAAATATATATAAACTATAGGTATATACTTATCCGACACAAAATATTTTTTGAAAAAAAAACATGCATTCAAAATAATTTTTTCTTTTTAAAAATAGAAATAAAATTTACATTCACATATCAACAGTAGGTATGTATACTCAATACTGTATAGGTATATTGTAAAACCAAAATAATTTTTTCTAATTTTGACATTTAAAGTGACACTTTTTAAAGCTCGTTGACGTTGTAAGATGCCACCAGTTGTGAAAAGTAAAATATTTCGCAACTGGCGATGAAAAGTATCACTTTACATGTCAAAATTAGAAAAAATATTGTGTGAAACACGTTGGGAAACAGTACTATTCGTAACGCGCTTTCTTTTGCTCGTTTCCGCAGAAATACGCTCGTTACGAAAAATAGTGCTTTTCCGAACTGGTTGCACAAATACCTAACTATTAAAGTATTGGGCGATTATAAATGTATTCCCCAAACAGGAATTTCTTATAAAAATCTTTATACAAACACGCATGCCTCGAAAAATGGGGATTGATCGTGTAATCTTTATCAAGATTCACGTCGGACATGCGGAAAACTAATTTCAGAAGACACATTGGATTAAAAATGTTCACCTATAGGTAATTTGTTTAGGGAAATCTGACTCGCAATCGCTATGGTAGCGTTTGGTAGCATAGGCAACGCATATCCCATCTCTCTTGATTCTTGTTTTCAATAAAAACGAAGAAATAAAGGTCGATTCTCACTTTCGTGCAAGGCACGTACTCGGCACAGGCAAGGCACCGACTCGGCAAAATATCTATATTATTGAATCGTATGAATTTTTTGGGGTGTAATTCACACTATGCGAGCAACGACTCGGCAAGCTACGGCCTTTGCACGCAGCGTTCTTCCGAAACAATATTTGCCGGGATGTACCGTGCACGTTCCGACAAGTGTGAATACAATCTGTGCAGGTCACCGACTTTAGTTCATTTTTCATAGTACAAGAAAGGTTGAAGGGTCAGCAAAGGAACACTTTTTCAGCGGAACAAGATGAGATGCTGATTGAAGGGTGTCCAGGAAAATGATTTCGGTCATAAAAGATACTTCTTATGCATTTTATGTACACAAAAAAGTATTTTTCTTTTTCTGCAATATGTACTTTCTTGTTCTTCATCATCTAATATTAGACCAATTTTAATTAACGTCAAAGTTTCGAACATTTTTACAGTTGAAACTCACGTAGAAACTGCTTACCTGCGACAAGCGTGTCGCAGTGTGAATTGAACTCAAAAAACTTTGCCCGTGCCGAGTATGTGCCGTGCCGGTTCTTTGCACGAAAGTGAGAATCGGCCTTAACTCTTTCATAATCCTCTAACTGCTAACATCAACTGTTAAAATTTATAAATACTTTAATTTAGGTGATAAATTAAATCGATACACAAGAACGATACATGAGAATTGATAAAACTTCCTCCAAGAAAGATACCAATAATCCATTATTTACTGTATTATTGTTAATAAATTAAAATGCATGAGCTGCAACTCGCTAGTTTCTTTTTTTGCCACATATTTGTCTCATCCTATTCAGTATGTGGCATAATAATAATTATACAAATCTGATCCAATTATTGCGACATCAGGTGTTCCGCAAGGGTCTAACTTTGGACCACTTCTATTCTCAATGATTAATCGCCGCATAGCCTAACATGTAGATAATCATTTATTATTCGCAGATGATTTAAACATTTTTCCCATATCTCTAATATTACAGATTGTCGATTGAGTAGTTTTGCAAACTGAAATACTACAATGTAATCGTATAGGAAAACCAGTTTTTCCTACGACTTTCATTGAAAATGACATATGTCGTATGTTTACTTGAAAATTGACAATTTCGTTCACTTATACTTATGGCAAAATGTAACGGAAAACAAAACGCACCCGTGTGATTTGCTTTCTCATAAGATCTACCATATATTAGAAAGCGAATCGCATGTTACGTTTTGCTTTCGTAGTAGTCTAATCTTCTTGTAACATCAACGTAGTAGGCGTACGTCAAACTCTAAAATTGCGATTAGTTTATTCTTGAGTTTATTCCCTTGTGCTACGCGTTTAATTCCTTACTTAATTTTAATGGCGGAAAGTGATTCTTCCATGGATGTAGAGTGTACTCCATCCAACATCAGGGAAGAGGCAAAATCCACTACACTCGAATTACTACCTACCAACTAAATTGCGGCTGAGATATGAAAAGTAGCGTACGTCTAATAATATTAGTAAATTTCTTGCAGAAGCTCCAAACAACAAGTACCTCTTTGCTAAAGTAATTATAACAATAGTTCGTTAAAGAGAAATTGAATCTATTTCGTATTTTTAGATAGTTTTAGTAGTTGGTTGGTTCAAATAATAGTTATTTGTTTCATTAGTACAAAAAATGTCAGTTTTCGGGACGAGGAAGATAGTTGCTGGACGACGCGTTAGCGGAGTCCAGCAACCTTCCGAGTCCCGAAAACGCATTTTTTGTACGAATAAAACATAAAATTTTTTCTCCAACCCCCTTTACTTCAAATTATATTCGAATTTAGATTCAGTCACAGTTTCACTACTAGTATAAGAACTTCTGCTTTCTTGTCCTCACGTGTCATGCCACTCTACTTTTTAGGTTAACTTATAACCTATTCGTTTTTACCTTTTACTTCTCACCTCTCGCGACTTTGTAGGGAGCAAATCTTGAGGTAGCATGTTCTGCCGTTTCTAAAATCTCTGGCGGAGTGCAATCCATGTCGCTATCAGTTTCAGTCATTTCTATACACAATTAATATTGTTATATTTTGTATTGAAATAAAAAACTTGCCATACAGTTTTTTAATTAAAATTAATTGCAATTAACTTTTTCAAATTTTGAATTCAAAATGACAGATAATAGTGCAATGGGTCTGAAGTAGATGGCGTTACGCGCGACGGCGGGTTGTATACGTATTAAAATTACGTTCACGGAATATGTAAATTACGTTACACTTGGTTTAAATAAAAATAGCGAGCGTAAATCATTTTCAATACATGTACATACGTATAGGTAACATCATTATTTGCATTGAATATGCAAAAATATTTGATTTGTATGTATAGAAATATCTTACAACCTGCAATGTAAAACGATGTCAATGTGACATATCTCCGTGATTGTAATTTTTTAATTGGCCAACTTTCAAGGTCAATTTCTTTTTGGTACTAGGACCAAAAGTATCCACTTTTTGTACAGTTGCCATAGTGAAAGCGATTAATCCCCAAAACGTCAATTTTAGGTACCGAACACTGTCACAAAATAGCGTCTTATTCAGGTGGTTGGAGAAAAAATCTTTTGTTTCATTATGTAAGTAGATTTTTTGTTGTATGGAGTCGTAGGAAAAATAGTGTACATGACTCGTTTGAAAGCCACTTTTCACACTCGTGTAATTGCCACACTCGGCTTCGCCTCGTATGGCAAACTTCACATCTCGTGTGAAAAGTATCGCTTTCAACACTCGTTACGTAATATACTATTTCATAAGCACACAATTTTCGAACGTACTCATTGACAAATCACGTTGCCATCTACACGGAAATCTCTAACCAATCCGTCTCGACCAAACATACATCGATCTACTCCTAAACAGTTCGACAAAAATAACAGTCACAGAGTTCCAGAGTCCCCTTCGTGTTTTCCCATGCACTGAAAAATGTATAGAAATCACCAGAAAACTTCGAGAAGCTGACAAAATGTATAGAAAGCGTTTAGACGGCTTTTCAAATTTTAATAGGACCTTTCAATCATTTATATCCACAGATTGTTGTGTTCTTTTCAGTACACTGGGATGTATCTAGAGATACTTGAAACTCTAATCAAAACCTACAAATTTTACACAATAGTTGTGAATGTTCTTTTTGGCATCTAACTTTTACGATATAGAAAAAATCCAAAGTCGATATGTGGTCAGACAGACAGACATACAGTGTGTAAAGCGATGGGGTATACAAGAGGGAATTTTTTTTTAAATATTGATTTATGAAAAAAATTTATTCTTCATAATATTTTTTGCTTGCTTTGAATGTAGCAATAACGTTTCGATTGTTTGTGGTTTGATAGCAATACGCGATCTTGATTATAATGTAGAAGGATAACTTTCAATTAAAAAAATTAGTTTCATTATTTTTCCAGATTTCTATAAATAAATTTTAGATTATCGAAACGTTATTGGTACTTTCAAAGCAATCAAAAAATATCATGAAGAATAAATTTTTTTCATAAATCAATATTTAAAAAAAATTCCCTCTTGTATGCCCGCAATCGCTTTACACACGTATATATGAAAGAAAATTGAGAACATACTGGAGGCTTTTTTGAAGCTCATGAAGGTTTTCAAAAACGCTTTTTCTGTTATCGCTATAGTTCTGGAGGTGGACTATACCATTAAAGCTTTAAAATTTCTTCAGTTAGCAAAATGTTTGAAGAAAGTTTTTTGGCAACGAAAATTGATTGTTTAATTCAATCGAAGGCGGTTTCCGTCATTTTGTTCGGCACCCATAATTTGCGGCGACAATTAAAATTCGTCTGGTGGGTGGAATATGGCCATTTTGATTTTTTTATACGATTTTACAAATTGCCAAATGCTAATTAATAGTTTTTTAGACAAGTATAAGTAGGTAGGTACCGAGCTCGTGATTTTCCGAAGGTGGTAAACTCTTTCATCTGTGCCGATTTAGTTCATTGGTCTATCACGTCGAAGAGATTATTTCACTTGGAATAAGGCGAAAAAAAAAGTTAAACAAATAAAAGAAACAATTGATTCACGGTTCACCATGATTGATAATGAACTTGTAGATATTTCAGCCGTAACGCCTCAAAAACTCTTTAATTATAGAACGCTTTTTGTCCGAGCTTTCTTAACGCTTTACTGAGCTTTGATTATTACGCTTCCATATTATCAGGAAGAGAAGGAAAAAAAAGAACATTAAATGGTACATTCACTCCTTATTAGCTTCTTGTCAAGACGCTCATTATCCTTCTCGACGTATACTAAGGTATAATGGCGGCCCAAATTACGAAAAACGATTAATTCGTATCAGCTGTCTTATTAAAGAGGTGAGTAAAACGATATTAGTAATTTGCCAAAGTAACGATGATAATTAATTATCAACTTTTGCGTTACACTCTTTTTCAATTGCGCAAGGGATACACGTGTATAATTCTGCCGCTACGGTTATTTAAGCACCTGTCGGTTTTTAATTTTCAAAAGATAAATAGTCTGTCGGCATTGCGGAAGATTTATTAAAAAATTTGTATTATGCACAGAAAATCGAATTCTCAGCTCGACACCGAGATCAGATTTCCTTCGTGTACTGTACCTAATTTCTCTTCATCTGATATGGAACATTGTCTGTGCGACTTTTAAATACCTACCGCTATAATTTAAAATTAAAGAATACTTTCCCATAAAATGAAAATATCTTATGATTACATATATCTCAGATATTTGAAATACATTTTACAAAAAGGAGAAATAAATATTTAAAAGAGTACCACCTTAGATCTCTGAAAATGTATTGCGACAAAATAAGCTTATTCATATTTGCTTACTTACTTATTAAAAAATATCTTGAAATCAATAATATCAAAAGATTGTAGTTATCTGGGATTTATTATTACAAGTTCTTTGGAGGTGGTTTCCTTTTTTTATATGGCCCGTAAAAAAGCACACTGTTTAGTGGCGTTTTTTATTACCAATACAGCGATATACGACAAACGAAAAAAAAAAACAAAAGTTGAAAATTGCTGGTTTCAACAGGATGGTGCACCCTCGCACAACGGCTTAATCGTGCTTTGGCTTTTGGCTGAACATCTGTTTGAGTAAAATATATATTTTGGTGAAATCAAATTATCCTCAAAGGAGTTGTTTTGGCAAATGTAAAAATGTTAATCAAGTTTGAGGTTTTGTTTTAGTGGTTAAAGTAATGTGTTATTTTCCTGACTTTTATGCCGCCAATCTACATATATGCATGCAACAATGACGTCCGTCGTCAGTAAAGTGTCAACCATATGGTTTGGAAAATTGGTATTAATTATAAAATTTATTTAAAATTTTAAAGCGACACTTTACTCATAACGCCCCCTGCCCCTGGACTTTACCGAAAGTCGTTGGTCGTGCCCAGAGTAAGAAATAAAGATTCTTGCTCCGAGGTTGGTAGGATATCGAAGGAGAAAATCGGATAATTTAGGAGGAAACAACTTTTCGTGTACACCCGACTGAATTAATTTGAATAAACGTAAACCAATTAGAATTAATATAAATTAATTTGAATTAGCGTGTACTAATTTGAATTTACGTGAATTATATTTAATTAACGTGAATTAATTTAAATTTACATGAATTTGAATTAATGTGAATTAATTTGAGTTGAAATGAATTAATTTGAATTTTTGGTGTACACAAAAAATGGTACTTGTTTCCACTTGTTGCATAGAATTTTGATATTAAAATGTTACACTCAATAAAAGAGAAGATTAGTGTAATGTGGGTGGCCTAATAATACGCAATTTTTTGTTGCCAACTTCTAATCAAACGATGATCTACAATATACTTAAAATTGCGAATTTCAAATGACGCCAAATGAGGGTTTAATTCTTAGTTTGTACATTAATGATGGAAGTAAAACAAAAAACAAATTTCTCATAATTATATTTACGTTAAGATTACGAGTAGTACCTACGTTTCAGTTGTGGTAAATTGAAGTTAACAGCTTTATAATTTACCGAACCGTTACTTGTCATATTTAACAGTGCACCTTTTATAGGCATTTAAGGAACCATCGGAGGAATGTTCCAATTAATCTCTCGCGTTCGAAAAATGTCAATAAAAATTCCTCAGGAATGACGGAATATGTTAATAGTGCGCGTTTCGAAAACGTTAAGTACCCCTATACGAAGAAGGAGACAATTTTTAATAAGATTATCCTTGTCGCGTGCCTTTTTATCGAACCACTCTACTGTCGTCGTGTCCGATCGCCTTAAATAATTATAAAAGCGAAGCTTTTACACACACGCTCTTTTTTATCTTATTTCGTTCGATTGTTGGATCGAATAAAATAAGAATGACATAAACCTATTTAACGGAAAAAAAATTGTACCTCCGGGACATTTTTTGTAAACATAAACGACGGGTGCTGATTTATGTCTTGCATTAGCGTAGCTTTTTAGGAGGATCTGGATTATTGTTTTTTTCAATCCGTGGATTTTAAACAATAATAATCCATATATTTATTCTAATTGCTACTTGTCTGCTCTTAGAGGCACCATTACAATTTACTGATTAGACCCAAGATTACTGTTTACTAAGATCTTTTCCCTTGACTAACTATAGAAGGTTGCGATAGTTAATCATAAAACGTCCCTTTTGAAAATATGGTAAACCAACTTCACCATCTCTCCTCGTACCAAAAGTGAACCGTTTCTTGATAAATCATCAAAAAGTCTCCCTAATAGGTTTCATTTTAAGTATCGTCCAAGTTCTTCTTATGGCCATTTGCACAGACAAATTTAAGGTGAGTCTATGAAAGGGTTTTAAGCTCAGCTTAAATTTTCAAATTTTCTTGAATATGTTCACCTTCATTTCTCAATGTCTTCTTCATCAGTTTCTTCTTAAACCAAAAACCAACAAAATTCGTCCAAAAGCTCTTTTTAAGTCCCTCTAAAGTTTTTCTCATGTTCCAAATTCGCTTCACGCGATTCTCCGAATTTTTTCTGAAACTGCTATTAAATTTCTGTTAATATTCTCAATTTCTTCTCGCGTTTCGTATATCCATCCTACTCAAATTTATACTACATAAAATTGGTATAATGTCTGGCATCAAGAAAGCCTCTCTTCAAATTAGTATTCTCAAGAGATTTTCTTGTATTTCTTTGGTATGAGGAATCTAGTGCATTTTCGTCATTGCCGAGTTGTTTTTGGATTGACACGTAGCTCATTTCATCTTGGTACTGTTATCCAACACCATTTATTCAAAGAATTAGAAGATATTTCTGGTAAGAAATCTTGCTTTTCGACATATACACGGTGTCCATTTTTCGAGTGCCACTATGGGGATCTCGCTTACCTTAAGAGAGAAAGTTGGTTAAATGGGGACAAAGTTGCGAGTTTCCGTGCTGAATAACCATCTGACAAGAAATTTAAAATATCATCAATAGTTCTGAAAATATCGCAAAAAACGAAACTTTCTGATTTTCGTTTTTAATTTTTTCATGATAAACTACTCGTACTAGACATTTCTAATTAACACATTATTCGAACACTTTTCAATGGAGATTTCGAATGTGACATCTCGTTTTAAATAACTTTTCAGATGACAGAGAAACACGTGGCAAATTTAGTTTTTCTTATGGGCGCCATTTTTAATTTTGAGATATTAAGTTTACGTCTTTTTTTCTCTTTACGATGATATATCACACATGGTGGTTCAGTATCACATTTTTCCCAAAATACAATTTTTAATTTTTTTGGGAAGAGTGCTTTGGAAAAACAAAACGTTCTTTTATTGTGAACAAAAGTTTGACAGTTTGATGCATATATCCGGTTGCACCATTGGCATCAGGGAACTAGATGTGTTGAGAAAATTCGATTTTCACATGAACAGAATTGAACCTTCGTTTTGCAAGAAAATTATAATATTCAAATTAGAACAAAATACATAAGAATAAATAATATTTTAGAAATAAAACTAGCACAATCGTAAATGACACTGCTTGAAATAAGTCAACGTTTTGTTCATAACAAAAGAACGTTTTGTTTTTGCATAGCACTCTTCGCAGAAAATGAAAATTGTATTTTTAGAAAAATGTGATACCGAACCACCATCTGTGATATATCGTTGTAAAGAGAAAAAAAGACCTAATCTCAAAATGTCAAAATCCAAAACGGCGCCCATAAAAAAAACTAAAGTTGCCACGTGTTTCTCCGTTATCTTGAAAGTTATTAAAAACGGGATGCCATATTCGAAATATCCATTAAAAAGTGTCTGAATAATGTGTTAATTAGAAATGTCTAGTACAATTAGTTTACCTAGAAAAAGTTAAAAATGAAAATCAGCAATTTTCGATTTTTTGCCATATTTTCAAAACTATTGAAGATATTATGAATTTATTTTTAGATTATTATTCAGCACGAAAATTCGCAACTTTACCCTAATTTAACCAAGTTTCTATCTCTTAAGATAAGCGAGATCCCCATAGTGGTACTCGAAAAATGGACACCGTGTATAAGTGAAAAATCGTCCTGAAACCTTCATTTTCATGCCTACTTCCTGGCGGGAAATTTTAGTTTCCATGACAGAGACAGAGCAGACTACGTTTCCTGACGCTTGTCACTTTACCGGCCGCATTTTTGACATTTCCAAATGTCTATAATGACTGTTGTCATCACTGGCAGATTGACATTAATCAAAAGTTATATATAAAAATTGAAATTTAGTATTAAAATACGATTTCGGGTAAAATTTAATACAAAACTCGTCAGTAAAATGTCATTACCCGACTCGGAAATTAAAGTACTCTTCGCATTTCAATATTTCCTCGCCAGTAATATATCATTTTCCTGGCTAAATAATTATTATGTTGACAATTGTGTCACGAGTACTAATTCAATTGAAGAATGTTCTGAATTCATTACGTAGTTAAAAGCTATCATGGATAGAGGAAAGTTTGAGCTGCGAGGCTAGGAAACTACAATTCTCAAAAAAAAATTCATGAACTTTTTCACGTCGTGAGTTTTAGAAATTTATCGGAGGCATCTTTTCCACAAAAAGTTTTTGTTGAAATCAAACAATCGTTCATTCGATTTCCTAGAAATGTTATTAGACCTATAGAATGTACGACATTAGAAAAATGGTTATTTTTTGAACATGCATATCGTCCATACCATTTTACTCAATTTTAAAAGTACAGGGTGAGTTTTTTTCATTTTAAGCATTGGGGTCTCGAAAACCGTAAGACATACAGATTCGGTTAAATGAGGAAAGAGTTGTCGTTTTATATAAGAGCATGTTTAAGATACGCTTTTGTTCTTTGACAAAAATCCACAGTTTACTAGATATGAGCGAAAAACAAATTTAGTGATTTTTCTTTTAAATGCTGTAGAATTGTTATTATTAAAATACAACAAAATGATTCGAATAAAAATTTTAGACATATTAATGCTTAACATGATGAACATACTAATTTCCTTCTAGATTTTACAATTTTTGAGTTATAATACAAACTTTTATTTTTTTTATGGTAGTCATAGTTGGCTTTGACATTTTAAAAAAGGACATTTTTGTTTCATTATAACGATATAAGGCTTGCTAAACGTACTTTAATGAATAATCGCGCTGCAGGTATTTTCGTATTATTAAGAGGTAAATAAACAGAGTTTCCATGGAAAAAATATCTAGTGTAACTGTTGCACATTTAACATATTTAAAGGCCATAAAAGTTAAATTAATAATCATATTCAATACACCATTAAAAGTAGGTACATACATCGTATCATGCCATGGAAAACAATAAAAAAAACAAAACACTGCTGTTCATTGTTGAAGGCTTCAAAGAAAATTTGGATTTCAATGTTTGGTGCGAAATTATTAGATCGCGAATTCCTGGACCTTTCATTTTCTACGAAATGAATTTCAAGATATGTTGGATGGGTTAGATTTGGAAACACGACGTAATTTACGCTGGTTTCAACACGACGGTGCTCCGCCGCACAACCAACTGCAAGTAGATACGAAAGAGCACTTAAACTATTTCCACATTCTTGGGTAGGTAGGAACGGACCGGTCCTTTGGTCACTAAGATTTTTAGATTTTTTTTCGGTGTTCTGAAGGATTTAATTTATCAGATCTATATCTCATTTATTCATTCATTCATTTTTATTTGTGAATAACACAATCAATTTACACGTCAACAAACAAACATATAGAAATGTATATAGGGTGAGTTCTTTTCATTTTAAGCATTAGGATCTCGGAAACCGTAAGACATAGAGATTCGGTTAAATGAGAAAAGAGCTCGGAAAAGAGTTGTCGTTTTTAGAGCTTATTTAAGATATGCTATTGTCCACAGTTTACTAGATATGGGCGACAAACAGATTTAGTTTAGGTTGTGCGGCGGAGCGCCGTCGTGTTGAAACCAGCGTAAATTACGTCGTGTTTCCAAATCCAACATATCTTGAAATTCATTTCGTAGAAAATGAAACGTCCAGGAATTCGCGATCTAATAATTTCGCACCAAACATTGAAATCTAAAAAACATATTTAGATCTGAATATCTTGGTCAACTAAATTTAAAGAGAAAATTGAAAGAAGCACGCCCTATTAAAAAAGGAGATGTAAGTAGTATACTGATTGGATCTAACACGAAAAAAATGGATTGGCCATTAGGTCTAGTACCTTGCACAGTCACCCTCATCAGCTTAAAAACATGTTTGATTTTGATTCAATTTAAAAAAATAATTTAATTATAGAGTTTTGTCAATTTGTCAATAAAAATTTACAAAAGAACTTCACCAGAATCGATTACCGCAAGTCTTCTCATCTTAATAGATAGAAAACACAGTTAGTGGTTTTACCAGAATATTTCCAAACCATTGATTTGCTTTTTGTTTTTTACTCTAATTTGAAAAGAATCGGTTCATATAGATAGATAATCGAAATATTTGACCGTACCGGTTTTTGTGGCGCACTCTGTATAAACCCTAAACTCTTATTTTTTCAAATTGTTGACTGGAGGTTAAATAAATACATTCGCTTGTTAATAAACAAACAAGTAAAGAAACACATGCTGGGTATAGCGAAAGGGTGCTATAAATTTTAAATTACCGAGGGGTGTTACGTATACAAAAATTAATCACGCACAACTAGCCTTTGTTGTAAAGTGGTAATTTCGGAAAATTAGTTTCCTGTAAAATTGGTCTACGTAAATTGGAATTAAGAGGAATTAAATTGGCTCACGAAGTATAATTCGATGATTACGATATACAACCGCTGCAACGCAAATAAGAAAAACCAATAATTGTTAAGGAAAGAAATGAAGATCACTCAGCAATGAATGGTTGAAAATTGTAATTTGTTCGTGTTCAATCAATAATACGAAAAGAAATGGTTCGTCTGTATTGAACGCGTGCTTAATGTGGTCAAATCAGAAACCGCTAACTGTAAATCATTGTCGTTCCTTCAAACAATCAGATCCAATCATCTCGTTATTATTACACCTGCGAAATTCCGATCGCTTTTCGATTATTGATTACGATTACGTGAAGCAAATTAAGGAACGCGTTTCTTTCATCCTCTCGTCTAGAAATAATCACGGCGCCTGTACCAAACTGAAAAATTATGTTAATTTATACCCCATAACTTTTTCGTTAATCCATAAACGGTGACGCGGGCTTAAACGAATTCTTTCGATTTTAATTACGTCTCGCACCCTTTTCGAAAATTTGAAAATTAAAAGAGCGCGGCCGCCGGCTCACCTCCTATCCCCGAATAAATCACGTTAGGGGGGGTTTTTTGGCAATAAATTGAGGATATTTTGTTCCCTCTCGCCTAAATGGCATGTAACACGCAAATGTTTACATTTCCTCATTATTTAAACTTAATAAAATTTATATTTGACATGCTTGCTCGAAATGACTACATTAAACTATACGTTTTTATTACTTATTTGCATTTTTATTTAACTCAATATGGAAAAATCCACGATTTATATCATTCGCCTTTATTTATCAAATATTAATGCCGGTTAATAAAATAAATTAGTCACAATGAGAGGAGCGGAATTATTTTTGAACACGTTCCGAATATAAATCAAGCGCTTTTGTTTCAACTGACGAAAGATTAGTTGCTATTTACGATTTTTTCTGTTAAGTTAAGGTTAGTTCTCACGCTCATTTTGAGACACGTCAGTGTGTACTTAGTCGTAGAAACGGTGATCGTTGGGTTGCCGGATGTGACAATAAAGTGTCATTAGGGGCCGAAAAAAAACCGCAGTGATGATAGAGGCGCGCTCCTAATAATTTGAGACCACCTCGGATTTATTCAAACAGATCGTTTTTAAATAAATGTCGTAATTGCTACTACCTGCGGAGATTTTTTTTGTTTCTTAAAAAATAGATCGCGGGTAAATTAAGTTAAAGTCATCGACATGTCACGCCACTGGCGATTGAAGAACTCTGCATCAGTCAGTAACCTAATGCATTGAATAAAATCGGCCGGTCTCCCTTAAAGATTAATTATTATAGAATACGATTGGTACATCTTAGACGTTTAATGATAATTGACCAACCAATCACGTTTCTGAATAAGTGATTAACTAAAAGCGATTATAATCATCCTTTGTGGAACCGGACATTAATCAAGCGCATAAATAATAAAGTCAAAGGCATACGCATAACATGAATAAATTTATAAGGCAAGGAGGAGGGTAGTTGATGGGTGTAATTTTCTATTTGGTGACAAAATATGCTAGCAGCTACACATAGCCATTGTAGTAAATGGCAATTAGTAGGTACACGTTTATTGTATAGAAGGTTTGAATTAATTCGTTCAGTTTGAATAATGCATTATGCCCTTTCCGATTTTATCACGGAGCTTTTTTCAGGAGCCCTGAGATGAATTGCGAATAAAATTCAGAATTCAGTTTCTGCATGTTACTTATTCAATACGAAAACCACGAATCCAAAACTGGTTTTCGAAAATTGCAACATTTTTACGGCATTTCGTTACCGAATAACTCTGGCAATAATATTGTAGTCTTTAAGCCATATCACAATCTACCAATTCGGTTAAACTAATGAGCAATTATTGGCTCCCCAAATTATTTTAGAGCAAAAATGTATTACCTAAAGTTTTTTGTAGAAAAAATTTTTTACGCCCATCAACCGTATTAGTTTTCAATTTTTTTCATATAAAGACGGGAAATTGGAAAAACAAAACCCGCATCTTTTTCAATAATCTGCGATGCCATGGAATTTTCTAAAACAAAAAGATATCCAGTTATCAATTAGCAGCAGTTCGAAATGGATTTTATGATCGACTTGGTTATTGTCTTACAGTTAATGGTGACTTATTCTAACATTTATTGTAAATTGTTATATTAGAAAACCGTTTTTAGTAATTTGTTCTTTTTTTATGTTGAATTCGTTGTTCTAAATATAACACTTTTTGATAGAATTTGATTTGTTTTATAGCAGACATTCCATGGCATGACGGATATTGGCGTAGTTTACTTTTTGTTTCAGAAAATTCCATGGCATCGCAGATTATTGAAAAAGATGGGGGTTTTATTTTTCCAATTTTCCGTCTTTATTATGCAAAAAATTGAAAACAAATAACGGTTGATTGACGTAAAAACTTTTTTCCTACAAAAAACCTAATACATTTTTTCTATTTCGGTGTCACAATGATGATTTTGTACAACTGTTTTCGGCCGAAAACAGTTGTACAAAGACAGTGATTATAGTCGTTTTTTTTTGGTAACTCATCTCTTAAGTTGGCAGTTACTAGTTAGTACAAGTAGGTACTTCCATGTTTGAACTTCAAAATGTCAGTCTTACTCATATACAGGGTGATTCCTATAGTACCTGCCACCGTTTGGGAGCGTATAGGGGGTGCCTAGGGGAGTATTTTGATATAGGACACTTGGGGTCGGAAATCTAAAATAAGGGCGCCAGAACCAAATTTATCTTCTGGAATTTCACGCCTGTATGTACGCAACCCAACCGACCGACGTTTCGCGCGGAGCGATGCAGAGCGAGTTAGCGCGAGGAAGCGACATGGGAGGGAAGGAGGGAAAACGACAGTCAAAAGCAATACGTTTACAAGTGTTCAACGTGGCCACCGTTGTTCTCAATGCACTTCCTACATCTAGCCAACTATTATTATACTATTGCCATAGTGTTTATTCACTTGATACGCGTCGTTGCAGACGGGATTTCGTGGGTTTAAACAAAATTCTGATCAAGTGTCAGCCACACATCGCCGCCTGAGATCGCTCCGTGTGCACCCGCCGGCCGGTTGGGTTGCCTACCTACAGGCGCGAAATTCCAGAAGGTAAATTTGGCTCTGGCACCCTTATTTTAGATTTCCGACCCCAAGTGTCCTATATCAAAATACTCCCCTACGCACCACCTACATGCTCCCAAACGGTGGCAGGTACTATAGGAATCACCCTGTATATAAGTATATATAGGTATGGTCTTACTACGCTGCCAACCTAAAACTTAACGGCATAAAAAGTGTTCCCAACATAAAACATGTTAGTTCTAATGTTCCCTATAGTTTCTGATAATGATTTTTATAATTAAATTAAAGCACCGAAATAGAAAAAATAGTATGAAAAACGCGTGTTACAATGCTTTATTGTAATACTCCTATCTTGCGGACACTCGTGGCTACGCTTCGCCACTCGTGCCACAAGATAGTCGTATTACAATAGGTCGCATTGTAAAGGTACCTTTACACTATCATACTTCTCATGTGATAAGTAACAAGCATTTAGGTTTGTGTTTACACTATACTATTTTTGGTATTATGCCTGTCATAAGACAAATCATAGGGAAATAATATGGAAATAATACGTAAATCGTGGAATAGGGATGTTTTTATTTCTGCATGACAAATGACATGACTTATTTTAAATATCCAAGTGATCCCGCCCTTTTATGGTTACTTTTCGTATTTTGCTGTTATACTTATCTAAAAACCTGAATACTTGAGTAAACCAGTAAACTTTTGATTATATCATTGATTATAAGTGTGTATAATCAATGATTATAGGTATATTAGTTACTAATGAAAGAATAAATTACATAAACAATAAATCGAGCAATAAATATTTACGAGTATATTGGTATTTGGTTGTCTGGTTGTAGTGGTGTTTTCAGACACACATTGTCAAATAGTGTCTTGATTGGTAATTAACCCTTCAAATGTTTGGGGTAATCTTTCAAATAAGGGTACACTCATCCTTAATGGCGACCAAGGGGACGACTCTGTTTCCTTTGTTAATGAAACGCATAACGGAGAAATTATTTTTAAAATAATTGTTAAACTTTTTTCGTTAAAAATGTACTATGATATTTGAGGCACTTTAGAAGTTCACCTATTTGTGCTTTACAGGTGATTTTTTTGAGTTCTAAGTTAGCCTGAAGGTACTTTTTTGTTGAATACTTATTGTGATAATAATTAGCGATTTATTTTAATACAGAAGTTAACCACACAAAATTGCTTATTTACCAATTTATTTAAAATTTTGCGGGATCCCGCAAATACCGGGTTTCCGCGGGATTAACATCTAACGATCCCGCAAATACCGGGATTGAGATTTTGCTGCGGGATTGCATTCCCTAGCTGTAACTTTTGAACTAGTAGCCCAATCTTGGAACTGTTTGAAACTATGGATTCTACAGGCCACGTTCTATAAGAAAAATTTTTTTCCGGGTCGATCTGAGACAATTTTTTTTTCGGGGCAAAAAAAGGCAGTGTATAACCTTCCTTTTTTCCAAAAATCGACTGCACCAAAATTTCTCGGGAGAACACTTTTTCTTATTAATTTTGGTGCGTAGAATCCAAAACAATTCGTACTTTTTCGATCAGACTTCTCAATCAAAAGTTATAGACTAGAAACCAATTTCGAAAGAAAATTCAAAGGGCAACAACACAAAAATAAAACAAAATACAAATACAACAAAATCAGCGCAAGACCGTAAATGCATTGCGGTAGCCGCGCAAACGGATAAAAAGTTATCAACAACGGAAGTGTAATCAATCAGTCTGTTAGCTTTATGTTCGATTAAATTTCACGGATTAAAAGCACAGCTCGTGTTTAAATATTTAGAACCGAGAGGATTTTTTTACACAATTTATTTCGATTTTTAAAAAAGTCATCTTAAACTTTAAAACGAATAGACCGTAAAACAGGATGTGGTTTAGGCGTATTGCATAGCTTCATTTCACATAATTCCTCTTAAAAAACGATTAGTCTTGGTTTTAAAGAACAAAATTAAATTAACAGTTTTGCTGCAGTTTAAAAAATCGTCGTCCTTAAACAAATACGTGTCCGTAAAATTTCGAAAAGGTAGAGTGCGCCGTAGTCGGTCTTATTTGCTTGTGACAAAAAAGGGGTACGCGGTTTGCGCTCCACTTTAATTACATTTTGCTAACCTTTAAAGTTCGGTTTCTTCCCCTACATTTTCCTTTATGATTTTCCAATATTAATAATTGTATTACCGAACCCAGGTACTGATCGTATTTAAATGACATTTTCCCTACATGGATTATTTATCTAGGACATTTTTACCAACACTATTGTTTTGTACTTTTCGCTTATATCGCTACAGGGTGTCCACGACAAATGCAGGCTATCTATATCTCGAAACAGTGTACTACTATCAATAAGAGAAATAGGGACATCTAGTTGGCGGCACTTTCGGTCATACCGGAAGTTGATACCGACTTGCTTATTTTAAATGGAACACCCTGCATAGATATTATTTTATTTCTAGATTCTACGTACAATTCTATATACATCTCATGTATCTATATAAATTGTTCTTGACATGTTTCAGTTTTTATGTCAAAAATGACGTTTACAGCCCAAAAAAGTGAAAATCGCCATTTTTAAAAAGTTTCCAATAAAAGTTGCAAGATACGATGGGATAAATTCAATGGATGCCGAAAAACATTTTTTTAAATGGCGGTTTTCAAGATATTGACATCAACTTTATTATTTTAAATGGACATGACCATATTGGATTTTACGTCACTCGATAGAGAAAAAAATAAAACCAGTGTCGGAATCCAGTGAAAACAATTCCATGGCTGATTATGATTGAAAACCAAATTCGTTCGTTTATTGTGTCGCATAGTCACCATCGACACGGCCATGGAATTATTGCCATAAGAAATACATTGTAAACTTCGAGGCAAAAATGTAAGGTTGATTCCCAAATGTTTAGTATCACTGGTTTTGTAATTTTTTTCTCTATCGAGTGCGTAAAAATCTAATATGGCGTCCATTTAAAATAAGGAAGTGGAAGTGGAAGATGGAGAAAAGTACAGCTGTTAAAGTTTTAAAATGTGATCAGTGCAATTATGCAAGGAATCGCATATCCAGTTTGAGAACGCTTCTAAGGATTTTAAATGTAACCAATGTGCTTGTGCAACTAATGATTCACACACAAGACTCAGGACCCGGGCTATGTTTTTAGCGCCCTGGGCTACATTTTAGCTCGGCGCCCCAGTAACTAATGGACTATAGCCCAGTTAGCTCATTTATAACCCGGCGCCTGACAAGACCTTCGAGGATATTAAGTGCAATCAGTGCAAGTACGCAACTAGTAATAGCTAAAAGCACTCATTAGTCATTGAAAGCAAAGCACATTTATTCGCACACAAGATGTCCAAAGTTTTAATATGTGGCCAGTGCTATTCTAGTGGGTAGTTACACAATAGTGTTACCAACCAACAATATTTTTGTATTACCAACTTAGTTACTTAAAAATTTCGAAAATTCTAATTCGTTACAAAAAATATTGCACTCATTCGGAAAAAAACTTGTTAGATAAATAAATTTTGTACACCAGAAAATCATTCCTAGTTTTTGAGTTATTTAGAAGAAAATGCAATTTTTGAAAAATGACACAAATTCATTTCAATCTCAAGCGCAGGGGCGGACTGGGCCAGGTGGAATTGCATAGGTTGCGGGCCAGGCGAAATTGGTTTCTAGTCTATAACTTTTGATTGAGAAGTCTGATCGAAAAAGTACAAATTGATTTGGATTCTACGCGCCCAAATTAATACGAAAAGTGTTTCCCCGAGAAATTTTGGTGTAGTCGATTTTTTATAAAAAAGGAGCAATACAATTAGAGAAACGTGTTAATAATTTATTAATAGTGCAAAAAACTAAATACAACACATACCTACTTATAAATTTCCAACGGGCCATTATGATCTACAGACCAGTGGCAACCGCCACCCCCCCCCCCCGGGTCAGTCCGCCCCTGCTCAAGCGCTTTAAACCTGTCAAACTTCTAGGGCATATTAAGGTGCGTATCCACCGGCGAATCTATTGGCGAATAGTGTATGAACAGTTCGTAAACCGACAGTCTTCGTCACCGCACAGCTTGCGATCAAATTATCTGAAGTTACCGACAGCTGGACGCAAGTTGTGGCGAACATTACGGGAACAACTAGACGACCGCGAACTGTTCCGTGATCTCTTCATGCGTAGGTACACTTTACGAACAGAGTTGCGAGCTGTTCGCGAGCGCCGGTGGATACGCACCTTTACAAGTAGGTACATGAATAAAGTGAATGCGAAGGATCGAGTGCGTATCGAGTGAAGCGATAATGCCTAATGTAAAGTTGGAGAAAAAAACGTTTCGATTGGTTCGAGCTTTGTCATTTTTGAAGTACAGTAATTGTCTCGGTATTATAAAACGCCGCATTTTCCGCATCTTTGAGCGTAACGAAGATTAGGATACCTGCACCGATGTTTCGTTTACGCGCATTTGACGTTTAAAACGTAAAACAAGAAACGAAAACGTATAAGAATAATTAACATTTTTTAACGCCGGCTCCACATTGTATGCAAATTGTTGGAACTTAATTGAAGGCGTTGAAAACATTAATTTTTTCCATATACAAATATTTAAAAATTTATTAGGCGGAACTCGAAAACCGACGATATCCGGGTTCGCGTACCAAACTTTAAATATGGGTATCTCGGGGGTGGCGAGAGGGAGAGAGGGAGAAATAAGAAATAATGGCCCTACCTAGACTAGATTAGCACTTTACAAGTTAATTTGTTTGTAGATAATTTACATTCGAATCCCATAAATATCTTTCTTTGGTCAGGTATACTTTACTCAATTTGGATTAAATGCGAGAAGTTCAATCTGATAATTTGAGAAAGAGCGATTACGATTCAATTTTGTTCGCTTTCGGTTTGATGAGCGCCTCGAAATTTATTACGAAATCCTGTTAGATACAGGATGTGGCACGAGTTAATCAACGCGCAGATGTTTGGAGACATTAAGCCTGATTTTGATTAGACCGAGCTGGTCAGTCTTTATGGAAATATGCAAACGCGTTCGTGTTTAAATTATATAGTATTCATGTGGTGGATTTTTCTACAAAGGAGTACAATAATCAATTATCTGCAAAAAATGGCACGTTTACTTTCGTCTGTGGAAGTGCCTTCTTCACGCCAGGTCCGTCAAACTGTATAGGTCCCATACGTTGAAGAAACCCACTGGTGTGAATTGGGGTTCGAGCATGTTTTTTTTTTGATTTTTTGGATTACTGAACTTCTTAAATTTTCCTTCCTTCCTTAGGCTGTGGAGAGGAAGGCAACTCCTCGACTTTCTTGCTTTCATCGGCTCTTCACTTGTTTCGCCTTCTTCTTCCTCGGTTTCTTCAGATTTTTTCATCTTCCTCAGTTTTATCAATATCCTCTACTTTCTCGTCGGTCACAACACGACTCGCTCAACCGGCGAATTTCTAGGCTTTCTCGTTATTTCCGCTTTCTTCTCTACATTTCTTCATTTTTTGATATTTTGTCAATGTTTTGCAGATTCTAGCTCTTTGATTTTTTTACTATTTGGGACTATTTCTACATTTTCGACTTTTTTAACTTCTTCGACAACTTCGAGTTTTGCAGGATCTTTGCCAACTGTATCTTCTTTGATTTCACCAAGTCCTCGACTTTCTCTTCTTCGTATTCTTCGATCGATTTCATCAGTAACCTCTGCATTAGTTTGTTAAGGCTTCTTCTTCTTCTTTAGCTTTGTCATTTGGCTTGATCTATTTCAGCGGCCTTTGTGCTTATGGCTTCATTTTCCTCGGTTTCGCCAACGGCCTCAACCTTTACTGCTTTAGTCTGTCTTGACTCCTTTCAATCTTTTTTAAATACCGGGTGTCCCGTGACTCGCAGGACATAACTTACCACCTTGCTCAATTTTAAGTCAAAATTTCCTTATACACTTTGCCCAAAACTCAATAGTTAACAAGTTATGGGCAATATTAAATTTATCAATAAATTAATCTAGTGGGCCATGTAATTGTTTTGTCATAGTATTGTTATGGTGACAATTATTTGATATAATTTTAAGATTAAATTGATATGGCTACGTTTTCAGATCAAGAATATGCGGATATTCACTTTATTTATTGATACTGGGAAGGAAATGCAAGTGAGGGAATATCAGCGGATGTTTCCTAATTGAAGCATACCTAATAGGCCATATGAATGTAAAATTACAACGACAAAGAATAAAGAATGTCACCATAACAATATGATAAAACAATTACATGACCTACTAGATTGATTTATTGTTAAATTTAATATTGCCCATAACATGTTATAACTATTGAGTTTTTTAAGGAAATTTCGACTTAAAATTGAGCAAGGAATATGGTGTTAAGCTATGTCCATCGAGTCACGGAACACCCTGTATGCTGTATGTGACTAGTTCAACATTTTGAATTTGAATCACTCCTCCGAAGTATATTGAATGAAGGAGGTATATACCATGTGAAGATGTTGAGGAATCAAGATTTGAAAAATTGAAAGAATTTCAAAAATCAGACCAGAACTGTTAAAGAATCTGCAGAATTGGAAGCGTTCTAAGGAACGGAAGGATCCGAAGAATCGTAAAAACGTGAAAAATGTAAAAAGAATTCAGAGTGACGGAAGAATAGTAATACGAGGAAGCTATGAGCTGTAAAAGTAAGAAAGAATGGTGAAGAATTCGAAAAATCGAAAAACTTGAAGAATCGTAAGAACTAGAAAAATGTAATCAATCTAAGAAATTTGATGAAAGAAAATACCGTTAAGAAGTTAAAGCAGGTTATTGCAAAAACAATTGAACGTCCCACGCCATCTTTGTTTTTGAAATAACTGAGTTTCTTTACGAAAATGATAGATACACTGCGAAATTTAAATAAAATACAATTTTAAAATTTAAGATGGCAGTTACGCCCTCTGGTAGTCATTTTAAGAACTTGAAAATAGTTTCCAACGATTCTTCATGACCGATTTACCCAATAATCTTTTTTACCCCTAAGTAATACGACGGACGGTTCCCGAGATATGGCCGAAGAACAGTCTTATTGGGTCACCCGGTACGTACTGGGTGTCCAAATAAGAATGGCGGTCATCTCAGGAACTAGTAGACATAGAGCTTTCCGATAAAAAATTATGTAATAAAAGTGGCCAAGAGAAATTGCTGAACATTATTTTCGAGTGCGTAACACTAACACTAGGGGACGCAACAGTCATGATCAAATATAAAATTTTAATTTTCTCCGGATTTTATCTAATAAAGTGGTATCTACCCCCTAGTAGTCATTTTACACACTCAAAAATAATTTCCAGAAATTTCTCTTGGCCACTTTTATTACATAATGTTTTACCGAAGAGCTCTATGTCTACTAGTTGAGGTATGGCCGACCGCCATTCTTATTTAGCCACCCGGTACATCTGAATTGGACATTATCTTCGCTAACGAAATGTGACTTACACCACACATGCGTCAATGATTCTTGAAGGAAATTGAATTCCCTGCAACAATCCATTTGTACGTTAAAAGTGAAGAGGTAATGAGCTAGAGCACAGTGAGACCGAAAACGATGCTTTTTTTTGGAAAAAATGTGTAAAAATAAAGTTGTAGCAAATTTTATGAGGTTTCGATTTTGATAAGAAAATTTTTTAGGGCCCACCACTTTTGATATATATCCGAAAAACCGCAAAACTGTACCTTCAACTCACCGCCGGCACCGAAGTCGCTAAGGACCTTATTACACAATCATCAGGAGACCTTCAACCACACATTTCCCGAAAAAATTGGAACTAATTATTTTTCCTATATTTCCTAGAATGACTGGACTACTTGTGCCCTTTTTAAGACAACTAACTCCGGTCATTGAATGCACTAGGGAATGTTGTCTGTTCGAATTAGATTGTGAGAAAATAATTCAAAGAGTAAACATTTTATTATTTACAACATTCTCAGTTTAACGTTAATTAGACGTTTTATACTGAGAAATGCGTTCTTGTATCTTTTTCTATTGCCAATGTAAGTCTAATATAAACAAAAAATAATCTCCCCTATAATTAATGTTAATTAAATTACGGTGTAATGCATTCATACAGCCAAATTATTGTTTAGTAAGCTAATTACAATTTACGCTTTTGATTGTGGAACGACTAATTAAAGTATGTAAGGTATTAGTTTCGTCGAACTCATAAATATATACAAACTGCTTGAGTTTATATACTGTTAAATTAATTTTATATACGCACTCGAAACTTTATTAAATTGCTATGAAATAAAATTAACGAACACGATATAAAATGACTAAGTTAATTAAAAAAGAAAGAAAATTAATACTATTACGTTATCGAGGCCTAATTCGTATGCCTACAAAAAAAACTTACACTAGCGTGAAACTAACACGGTCGTGTAATAATTTTTTACTATGTATGGATCGTCAATTTATTTATAATTACTTTATATGGCCAATTAAACTCAACAACCTGTAAAACAAAATGAGCCGTGTAACAATAAAGTAATATAACAGCTTGTTAGTTGGGCCGGAGCGGCTCATTTTCAAAATAAAAAGATCGGCACGACAAAAATATTGTAGTGTCTCGGCGTCTACGATTTTACCACGAATATGGAAGAGTTGAAGGGAGAGGGTGTATTGATTAAATAATGTAATCGTTTCAAAGATGGCAATTAAATTTATAAATAAACCCCTTCGTTACAATATCGTGTGATCGTAAAAGCTTGATGAGTTCTTATTCTAACAATTAAGTTTCGTTATTTATTGCCAACCCTATACACAAAAAATACCCCCGGGACTAAATTGGAAAATAACGCAGACCATTAAAAAGGCCTTTATTTTATTTGTTTTATTTTTGTTTGTGATCAATCTTAAATAGTAACATTTGGGAGAAATTGTGCCTAATCTGAGGCATCTCTGGATTATGGGGGAAGCTTCCAGGGCCCCTTAAAAAACATGGCTACTACGTTTTTTGGTAAACACACAAATAAATATGTAGCAAAATGCACCAGTACTCTTCTCTTCGCGACGCTTTCTCATCCTGTTCCACTAATTTTATAATTCTATTCCAGAAATCTCGATAGACATCGAGGCGCCATGAAAGATTAGTCATCGGCGATTAAGAACGAAGCCGGATGTGTCATAATATTTCTGGAAAATATGACGTATTTTGTTCTAGAATGTTCGCGACCATTCGGGAACACTAGACTTTACTATTATAAGCAAATCGGATTGCGTTACATGACAGTTCTAATTTCGACGCCGAAGTAATAAATAGTTAGGGCTATCATAAATTATGCATTTGACATATTTTACTGATCAGGGGCGGACTGTCCCGGGGGGGGGGGGCGATTACCACCTGGCCTGTAGATCATAATGGCCCGTTGGTAAAGTAGTATGTGCTGTATTTAGTTTCTTGCACTATTAATAAATTATTAACACGTTTCTCTAATTGGGGTTGATATTAGGTTGTTAAAAAAATCTGTTTTAATTGAAGTGTTTTACAATGAATTTATCATTTTTTGTCGTAGCATGAAAGTGCTGAAATACAATGATAGGCGACGCACCTCGTGTGGATTGTATATTTTGTTACTTTTAATTATCAGCTGCAATTTAAAAAAAAATGTATGGTAATTTTCTATAAGAAAACTATTTTTCCGGGTCGATCTGAGACAATTTTTTCTTCGGGGCTCAAAAAAAGGCAGTATATTACCTTCCTTTTTTACCAAAAATCGACTACACCAAAAATTCTCGGGAAAAACACTTTTTCTTATTAATTTTGGTGCGTAGAATCCAAATCAATTCGTACTTTTTCGATCAGACTTCTCAATCAAAAGTTATAGACTGGAAACCAATTTCGAAAAGAATTCAAAGGGCTGTAACTTTTGAACTAGTAGCCCAATCTTGGAACTGTTTGAAATTATGGATTCTACAGGCCACATTCTATAAGAAAATTTTTTTCCGGGCTGATCTGAGACAATTTTTTTTTCGGGGCTCAAAAAAAGGCAGTGGATTACCTTGTGAAACTTTTAATACCACAACCAAAGCAAGTTGGCACATTTCTTAAATGCAACACCCTATATATCTTAACTAAATTCTAAAATTCTAAAATCTAATCATCGTTTGCTAACTGGGCCAAAATATTTTCTCTTCCTACGTTTTCAATGATTTACGCAGCCTTTGTGGTGGTTAGCTTTAGGCCTTCTCCTTACCTTAAGCTTGAAGATATTTTAAAGCATTTTACGAACTATAAGCCGACCCAAGAGCCTTTGCAACAGATTCCGAGAGTTGCTAAGGGCTTACAAAAGTCTTATAAGGGCTTTTAGAACCTTAGATGATTTGAAAGCCTTTAGTTGACTTTTAAAATCTTTAAGAGTCTTTAAAAATGTTCAATACAAAGCTTAAATTTCTTAAACACTATTAGAGCAATAGTAAAGTTTTAAAGATTTTTCACAGATGTTGCTTTTGAAAGTTTTTTAAAGTCGTAGAAGAACCGTTAACAGCTTTAAGAGCCGTTAATAACATTTAAGAGTCAATCCTTTAAATGTATTTCTGATCGTTTCTAAATGTCTCCAAAAGTGTTTAGGACCTTTAATGGGGATTTTTAAATGACATTTGGTATGTTACCAACTTAATTCATAAATGTTTAGTTTTGCGGGAAATTCAAACTTTTCGCACTAGTTTTGGATCACCCGGTATTATACTTCCTGCAAATTTAAAGGAAATTCAAAATTCATAAACGTATTTCTTCTTAAAAAATTAAGACGAATAAGTGAAGCAAATTTTGCACTTCCAAAGTTCGCTCCTAACACGCCACTTGGTTTTTTTGTTGTTGTTCTTAATATGATCCTTTTGATTTCCTAGCCATACACTTGTTTATCCTAAAAGGTTCCTATACCACTTCGACCCATTAAGTGTAAGTTTTTAATATTGTTCGACACGTAATGAAAAAATAAACTCGTGTCGTGAAGATCGAATCTTAGAGAACAGCGATAATATTTCTCCAACGACGGGTTGTAAATTACAATTATAAAACAAAAGGACAGAAAAATGAACAAAACTCAATTAGGCCGCGGTTATATTATTGGTCCTCTTAATATTAAAGCGATAATAAAGTTAATTTGAAGTATAGACATCGCATTAAAACGCGAAAACGCCAAGCTATAAATTCTAATCAAGAAAAGAAACAAGAACGCCGAAGGCTAGACGCCAATTAGTTTTAAATTGATCGGCAAATATACGTATCACAAAAAGTCCGCCATCTTGAAAAATTACGAAGACGCGCCGCATGCAACTTTGTTATACAATAGTGGAAACCTTTAAAGAAAGGCGACCAGTTTATTAATTTTTCAGGAAAAAAACACGTGTAACGCGGCCTCTTTTTCAACTCGTTTCGGTGCAATTAAAATAACTAATTACAAGAAGTTCTAAAGAAACTAATATTTCTAATTAGCGCAACGAGCACGCATTTCTGTCACGACATTATTTTATAGCGGATCGGTACAAGTGTACTTTTACATACTCGTATGTTCGTAATTGGCAAAAATTAGAAGCGTCTTATCATAATTAGTGCTGAAAGGAGTAGGTACGTAAATTGAAAAACGAATGTAATTATACCGCAAATTGTGTATGGCCTATTACTGGGAACTCGTATTTTTCGGATTACGAACGCGATATTTTGATAACAACTTTAAAAAAACAGCCCTATGCGTACCTATCAAAATCATTAAAATTCAAAATTGGAAACTTTTCTAAAGTTCCCGGTTCTCCCCACGTTCACTTCTTCATTTCTTCTTTAATTTTTCCTCAATCCTCCATAAAATGCTTCCCAAGTTCTCGTCGAGATTTCGTATGGTTTTTATTTCCTCCCAAGTGTCTTTCAAATTTTTTCAAGTCATTATATTACCTAATATAATTAATATAGCTCATTTGAAAAATGCTTCTCCTACTACATAGCGAAACACTAAAACGCTCTACCGGACTCTTTCAAAAATGTATCTTTGTTCGCATTCAAAATAAAAACAAAAAAGTGGTTATTTGAGAGTCAATGTATGTGTTAATTAATTAAAATTAGATTAATATGTGTACCATAAAGACCGTAGCAAATTGGCGTTTCTGTGATAGAATCAAGGCGCGACCTCATACCGGTAAACCTTCAATAGCCAGCTTTAGGTTCTGAACTTCATTTGATGTTATGCTTCGCGTCCTATTTGAGATGAGAATGACAGATGTCATTAGAATGCACAATCATCTGTTTCACTTTATCTACACTCACTAATTATAATGTCAATTTAACATCTGCTATAAAATACGAGGATTGACAATTAAGTAATGAGACTGATTTTTTTTTCCGGGAGTATATGGCAACCGTGGGAACCTGCAACTCTGCTTGCGTATTCCCCTATCTTCTCTCTATCGATTGGCGAAACGTTAGATAGAGTGGGTCAGGTGTTCGATGATGGGGTTATGAATCGTGCTCAGGTATTTCCGAGGGTATTTCGGTGGCATAAAGAATTTAAAAAAAACGGCCAAGAAACAGTCGAAAATGAGCCGCGAAATGGAAGGCCGGTTGATGCGCGAACTGGCATCAATACCATATTCGCCAGATTTGTCTCCATGTGACCTTTTTCTGTTCCCCGGGTCAAACAAATCGTTAAAGGAACGCATTTCGAGTCCGGTAACTTGACATCCAAAAGTCTGCGACGAGGGTACCTCCTCGAGGTGCTACCAGAATTGTTATAAAAACGGGAAAACTCATTGGAAGCAGCGTGTAACTGCCCAAAGGGATATTTTGAAGGGGATCATATAACTATACGAGCTTTTAGGGGAATTTTTCGATAGAAAAATATTCCATTTATATGATGGTTTTGTCCGTCTGTCTGTTCGCCGTATAACTCGAGAAGGAAACAAGTTAAAAAGTAATCGTAAACGATTTACATAAAGCGCATTTCCACTTGCATTCATTTCCCATTTATAAGATGCAACTTCTGTTAAAATCGTAAAAATCCGGGCACAAATATGAAAGATAGCTTTGCACATGGGCAATCCATTTTTGACGTGTTACTTCAATTTCAGTTTATGAGAAGAATTTCATTTCAATGCTTTTCTAAATAAGAAAGTTGGAACTGCGCATGCGCAAACTTAAATTTTAAAACTAATGTTAGATTTTCCTTTGTTCCAAGCGCCTAAGTATCAAATTTCACTTAAATGGTGCCATAGATAAAAAAGTTGGCACTGCGCATGCGCAAAAGAAAATTTTGAGACTGGCGCTCGATGATTCTTTATTCCAAGTGCCTATGTATCAAATTTCGTTTAAATTCTTCCATAAATAAAAAAGTTGGCACTGCGCATGCGCAAAACAAAATTTTGAAATTGGCGTTTGATTTTCCTTTATCCCAAGTGCCTATGTATCAAATTTCGTTTAAATTCTTCCATAAATAAAAAAGTTGGCACTGCGCATGCGCAAAACCAAATTTTGAAATTTGCGTTTGATTTTCCTTTATCCCAAGTGCCTATGTATCAAATTTCGTTTAAATTCTTCCATAAATAAAAAAGTTGGCACTGCGCATGCGCAAAACCAAATTTTGAAATTGGCGTTTTATTTTCCTTTATCCCAAGTGCCTATGTATCAAATTTCGTTTAAATTCTTCCATAAATAAAAAAGTTGGCACTGCGCATGCGCAAAACCAAATTTTGAAATTGGCGTTTGATTTTCCTTTATCCCAAGTGTCTATGTATCAAATTTCGTTTAAATTCTTCCATAAATAAAAAAGTTGGCACTGCGCATGCGCAAAACCAAATTTTGAAATTGGCGTTTGATTTCCCTTTATTCCAAGTGCCTATGTATCAAATTTCATTCAAATACTTTTATAAGTAAAAAAGTTTGCAATTCGTTTATAAATGGTCGAGATGCGAAAAGGGCACTGTGAATTTTGAATCGATTCGATTCAACTTTTGGCATTGCGTATTATATGGCTAAAGCTATGCCCATATTGAATTTCATGCAATTCAGTTCATAACTAACGGAGATGTAAAAGCGATCGAACATTTCTAAACAAAGTTATCGTTCACACGGACAGATAGATGGACAGACAGACAAAGGAACAGACGGACAGACCAACAGGCAGACGACAGATAGCAATGCAAAATTATAAACGATCTCTAGGATCGTTAATAAACGGCAAAAGTGTAAAATTATGGAACATGTAAAAAACGGTTTTTTGTTTTTTTTACAATAACTTTTTTTGTAAGCGGTACAGAAAAAATTCCTTCCTTGGTACAAGACTCGACACCATAACGAACCAAATAGCGAAAAAAGTAGAACAATAGCTCTTAAGATAAAGAACTAGTAGCGTCGCAAAGTTAGCGGACGGACGGACGGACGGACAAAGTGGCCACAATAGCGCATTTTTTTTTATTTTTGTGGAAATGCGCTAAAAAGACATCGCTGTCAAACCTTCGCCAATAGATTTCTACGAGTTCAAGGATCAGTGCTATTGAGCTATGAGTGAGCCGAATCAAAAGTCTGGTTTCCGAATACGAGCGGAGTGACAAAAAATTCCCCGACTGAAACTCGTACGCGATTCTTCGTATCTTGTTTACAATCAGCCTCATTATTTAAAATATTCTAATATAAGATAAGTTCTTTTAGCAAAATTAGTGATGAAATCTTTCGCAATTAAATAACTCAACAGGTCCATTTTTGGAAACATTCCGTCACTACACAATAGGAACTTTCTTAATAAATTGGATTCTACGCACCAAAATTAATGAGAAAAAGTGTTTTCCCGAGAAATTTTGGTGTAGTTTATTTTTGGTAAAAAAGGAAGGTTGTACACTGCCTTTTTTTGGCCCGAAAAAAAAATTGTCTCAGAGCGACCCGGAAAAAAATTTTTCTTATAGAATGTGGCCCGTAGAATCCATAATTTCAAACAGTTCCAAGATTGGGCTACTAGTTCAAAAGTTACAGCCCTTTGAATGTTCTTTCGTCGCTTAAGCTATCGGTTACGTATACATAAATAGAGTGATTAAAAACACGATGCATTAATGCAAATAAATGCGGTGAGAAATTAGCATTAATTTATATCCCGCGAACGTAGGTAGATACCATTCACCTGTGGTTTTGCAAGAAAACTTCCACTGACGCCGTACCTGTAGAAATTTTCCATGTAACTTTCCTCTGCTATTTTCCCAATTTCGTAAGTGCACTTTCTGGAAAAGCCCACGCTTCGCGCTTGATGATCATCAATCACTTCTGCCCTTCTTTTCGTTGAACAAATTCGAACACAATAGCGAAGGCGTCTACTTTAGAAGTAAGTAAGCAATTCCTTTCTTGTACAAAATTAAATTCCTTGTAAACAAAGGCGAAAACCGTATCGAATTCGCTTTTTTTACTTGCCGTTTTCTCTCCGTCTCTCTCTCTGTTCATCACCCAAATGAATTTTTTCATGGTCTTTTGTATAATTTTATAATGAAGAAAAAATACGTAGTCATGCTAACGTTATTAGTCCGTTAATAAATTATACAACTACCTGTTGTATGGTTTGCTTGTCTCGTTAAAAAATCTTTTGCGGCTCGAAAAGAAGATGCGTTTCATTTACGAGAACATCCATCAAAAACGAAGATTAACTAAACTCGTCGCGCTCGCGAAATATTAATAATAATTATTTAAATGACAAAAACATTAAAAATCTCCCAAATTATGGGGGGCAATTTAATTTCTCTCACGTGCAGAACACGAACAATTATTTTTATAATATAAGTTTAAACGCGTAATTAGAAGAACACAAAGGAAGAGACATTAGGGATCGTAGGTAATTAAAATAAAATTTAAATTTAATTTTTAAGCTCGGCATTACATTATTATTACTGTTATTTGTCTAATTTTCCCGTGCAGAGTTTGCGTAGGAAATTACGCTTACAATAAAGCTCTAATGATTCCTAATAGGAAACTCATTACGTGTCGCAATACACCATGGCCATTTATTTGTTATTAGGTTAGTAGATCTGATCTGTTTAGTTGAGATGCTATCTGATGGATTATAAAAAAAAAGGAGCTGACACGAGAAATGCTCGTTTTACTGCTAAATTATTCGTAAAGGTAGACCATAAAGCACTCGCTCTTTTCTCCTTTAATTTCTGGTAGATGCCCAATTTAAAAGGCAACAAAGAACGGCGGTAATGTAAAAGATGATTAAGCAACTGTAATCATGTAAACCTATAGATAAATCGGTTGTTTTGTTGAGTTATTGTTGTACTATCAACAATTTAAATCGTAACATTACGTTAAGCATCAACGGGACTGGTTTTATCTCCATGCCGATTACTATATCATTAGGGACGTAATATGATTATTAGAACATACCATTACGTTGTTAAAGGATTTATGTTGGTTATAGAGGTACCTTAATTTGGAGATCCAATTTAATGTTTCAAATTTTTATGGCCGCACCTTTCACACTCTAATTTCTCTTTTTCTATACCAAACTTTATTACTACTACTAACATGTTTCTCATTTATACGCTAAATTCAGCAGTTTCTGATTCGTAGGATTACACCAGCGCGTACCAAACAAGACACGAAGAATCGCATACGATTTTTAGTAGCCACTCAGTTCGTATTCGGAAACCAGACTTTTGATCCGGCTCATATTCAATTGTACTGATCCTTGAACTCGTATAGAAATCGATTGGGGAAGGTCTCACTTCGCTGTCAATTTTGCATTTTCAAGAATCAGTTTGTTGTCAATATTTTCATTCCAATATTACATTTATTTTGATGCAGGATTAATGTATTGATGTAATTATAATAATTTTTTTTGAAAAAAATTTCTTGTGTTAGGGTACTAACATGTTAATCATCGAAAAGATGAAAAAAATCTCTATTACATGAGCCTAATGAAAAGGTCCACTGCTATTTTAAAAAATTCAATTGTTTTTCGTTACTCATTTGTTTTCTTTGTAGGTTCAAAGTTACAAAACTTAATATTAAAAATCTCACTTTTTTTTAATGAAACACTGTGTATATTTTTCTGTCATCTTTTAGCTTCTCCAAAAACCTTCAACTGTTGGTAATAATGTGTAAATTAAGTCGCTTGATGTTATTCTTTTGTTTTTATTATGATAATGTTTAAACGTCAAATTTTCGCTGCTTGAACTTATACTTCTCGTCAATAATGGCTTGTTTGGGTTACACTAATGAAGATTTTTTGAATTTAATATTAATACACGGTGAATGTAATCGAATAGCTGCCAGGAAAAGCAGCGAAAATTTGACGTTTAAACATTATCATAATAAAAACAAAAGAATAACATCAAGCGATTTAATTTTTTTATCAACTTTCCACAAGAAGTAACTAAAACATGGAATATCTCGGAAACCGTTTGAAGCAGCTTTTGAAATTTTGCATCAAATTAAAGGTCTGGGAAAAAGGAAAACAAGGGTGAAGAACAAAATGCGGGGTGCCATTTGAAAAAATGGAGTTACGGATGTTTAAAAGTTTAAAAGTTGAGAGCTTTGAAAAAGTGACGTAGTCTCACTTTTTTAGACGGTTACGCATACCATAAGAAAATTTGATCTTTCCTTAATAAAGCATTGAAAACTGTTTTGCAATATCTCTCACAGTTTTCGAATAATAAATTTTTAAAGTTACCCCTGTAAATTCAATTTTTGACACAAAAATTTGAATATCGGCGAAGCCCTTGGAGCAAAGGATCAACTATGGGGTATCGTTGTAATCCAAATTCGACGTAGAATCCGAAAATGTAGAAAAAATAGGGGGTCCCTATTTAAAATAACAAAGTTGATGGCTACTTCCGGTATTTCCGGAAGTGGCGCCATTTTGAAAATATTTTAGTTCAATTCATCATGTGCCAAAACCTTTAAAGGACTTATCAGTTCAGCTCAATTTTCAAAGGTTTTCCATATCTTTCTAACTGACGCTCGTCAAGAATGACCCTGTATACCACATGTAACAAGCCTATTGAAAATGAGTCAAATTCAATGACCCAGTAGGATCAAACAGAGGATCCGATTTAGGGGTTTATTTCTTATACAGGGTGCCCATTATGTATGGAATATAGTGTGTAGCTCGGTACATAAAGACTCTATTAAAATTTTTTCTATATAAAAGTTATTCAACATTTCATTTCCCATAATAAGGCAACATTCAGTTGTTTTATTTCAGAAAACAAATGAGTAACGAAAAACAATTGAATTTTTTTAAATAGCAGTGCACCTTTTCATCCGGCCCATTTGATAGAGATTTTTTTTATCTTTTTGATGATTAACATGTTAATACCCTAATACAAGAATTTTTTTTTAAAAAAGGTAGGTATAACAATTACATAAATACATTAATCCTGCATCAAAATAAAACAAATGAACGTGTACGTTTATTACATATTAAACCTTGAAGACAAAATGAAATGAGCAATAAAATGGTTTTCATCGCAATAATAATAACAATATTTTAATTATTAACTGCAAAGTACTGAACTAACCTTTCCTTTTCTTGTATAAGGATACTAACATGTTACACCATCAGGATGCATTCCTATTTTAAAAAATTCAATTGTTTTTTGTTATTCATTTGTTTTCTGAAATCAAAACAATTTAATGCTGCCTTACTATGGGAACTAAAATGTTAAACAACTTGTATACAGTCGATATTTACCTAATAGTCTTAATATTTATTCAGAGCCCCAGTGCCATGTAATTGGAATTTTTATTCTGTATGGTTTCTGGTTAAATAAATAAATAAAAATAAAATAATATAATAATGCGCTGCGCGTGACATTTGAAATAAGAATGACAGATCTCATTAGAATGCATAATTATCCGTTTCACTTTATCTACCCTAGCGGTTAAAGAGGGACTTAGCCTACTCATTCAAATCTAATAAAATATCATAAAATAAATAACTCTGATTCAATCGGATCGCTTCTGAATAATAAGCGTACCATGCTCGTAATACCATCAAAGGAGATGTGCGATAATTTTAGATTGGAATTACCAAAACAATTGTACCGTATCGACAGTATCCGCGACTTGCCCTTAGCCTACTGATCACGGTCGAGTATGGTACAACCGTCACTTGATGCGACACCGTTGCCTTTTCTGCTCGAATGAAAGACTCGTAACCAATAAACATTTCCAATGTTAAAAATCGGCAACGTCAAAACCTCAAATGCAAACATAAGGAAATATTTACCTGTTAAGCCTTCAGACCCATTATTCCATATTTTTGGGACACTCTGTATAATATTTTCCACATAAGTAATCTGAGCCGTCTGACTATCAACACCGAAATGTATGCTTAATGATAACCTTCAGAGAACTTCCTAATAATAAAAACATTTAGTTTGTTATTATTATCATCAATAACATATTAACGTTACTGTCATTTGAAACAATAAAAAAAGCCACAACGAACGGAATTTTTAAAACAGTAGAGGGGATATGGGAAAATCAAGTTTCTATAGCTATTATGCCACAAAATTAGTATGCTTAAGTCATGCGACTATAATTTCGGGGACGATTTTGGATTGTGAGTGAGGCTCTAGGAGTACGACCAAATTCAGAATTAACCTGTTTGAGAATTAATTGATTTTATGCGGTATGATGAGTAATGGAATTTCGAGGGATCGTGTTTATTTCGTAAGTTTTATAAATACCGCGCAAACAAACGACTGGCATCAATTGCTTATCGTCGAACGTGAGCGTCACAATGGTAAGATATGTTCTGTATGATACTGTGAAAACGTATCGTTTTTAGAATTACTACGCCCTTCTGCCGCTTCTAACGTTGGCCTTCGCCCAAAGACCTGGCTTTTTGGCCGGAAGCCCCGGCTCCCCAGAATTGGCATATCGGTTTCGGACCGGCGAAAGTAGTACGGAAACACCGGTACCGGCCTTTGGCAATCGGTTGGGTGGAGAAACAGGCACGACACGAAGAATACCCGTGGATGCACGCGGAGATGCGGACCTGGTAAACCGCGTCAATTCTTGGCCGCGAGAAAACAAACCGTTTTGGTTGCTAAACTATGAGATAATCGAGGCTAGGCGGAATGAAGGCCAAGGAAATTTCGGCAATCAACAAGTGGAAGTGCAACAGAGATTTGGGTCCCCAGACAGCAATCGCAATGACGTGCGCGATCAGCGGGGATTCAATCCCGCTTATGACTATGACGACTTTGGTAATCGTATGAACTAATCCACTGTCGAAATTTGGACTTGAGGTTACTGCGTTACGTTAATGTGTAGAGATCGCTTTCCAAAATAAATGAATACCTTTAATGTTATGCAGTTTATCATTTGTAGACCAACTCTGATAAGTACCTACATGAACGTATTTGTATCACAAACGCACGATATTGTCGAATCATAATTTTGTTGTATTAACAACAGCCACTATCAAAGGTTACGACCTTCAAACTACGTTGGAAACTTGTTTACGTAGCTTTGTGGCTAATTTAAATACTGGCATAGGATTATTCTACGAAAGACGAAGGAATTTCCTCACTATACAAGTTTGCTCGCTTTTCTGACAAATTGAGATCGTGCCCCACATAAATACGAAGCAAACTTGATTAAACACCATTTCTGTGTCGTCGCTCGAGAAAGCAACTATGGTAAGATTTGCAATAACCGTACAATGTAGATAATCAATTTCCAATTTTAGAGGTATTGCGTTTTTCTGGCCCTGACGGTGACGGTGGCGTTGGGCCAAAAGCCCAACTATCTGGCCGGAAATGTCGGACAGCCCGATTTGGCGTATCGTTTTAGGACAAACGAAACCACGACAGTCCAAACTCTGGGTTTTCGGTTGGGAGACGAAGAAGGTGGCACCACGCGGAAAATACCGGTGGATGCTCGCGGTGATCCCACTCTGGTCGATCGTCTGAACACCTGGCCGGACAAGAATAAGCCGTTTTGGTTACTAAATTACGAAAAGATTGAAGCCACGCGCAATCAACAACCTCAACAGGGCACCAACCAAATGACAAACAATCAACCAGTGAATACGCAAGACAGATTTGGTTCCGCCAGTAATAGTGTTCGTCCCAGTAACCAAACTCCCGACCAACGAGGATTCAATCCATCTTATGATTATGATGACTTTGGTAATCGAAAAAATTGAATCTAAGTATTAATTATTTATAAAAAAGTGTATGTATGCAATTATATTAATTAAATTAAAATTAAAACAACTCTCATTTCATTTGCTGCGCTCTTCACAGGGATAACCTCCGAAAATAATCCGTCGTTAAGGTTACTGCGATTATCAGTTACTTTAATTGGTACGTGGGCCATTAGTTCAAAGACAAATGTAATCACAATACACTTTTCCAACGACGCTTGGTCCGAAGATTGAGTCATTGAAAAGCAAGGTTATCAACTTTAAAAACAAAAGCAAAGCATTAACTTGTATTGTAATTTGCGGTTATATTTGATATGCGCTATGGTTAAACACTAATGAGCAAAAAATACCATTTCCAGGAAACGATCGTAAGATGGGATAGGTCAGGTAGGAGATACTATTTATAGGTGGTTTAATTATTAAGATTTCAATATGAACTAATTTTAGATGTTAGATTGTGAACAAAACTTCAAAGTAAAATAAGTAAACAAAAACCACTACTACGTGGGTATTGCAATCCACTCACATAGGCAGACGGACAGATTACCCTTGAAGTCGATACGTTTAGCGTGGATAGAGTGGCAGATAGTGAGGACATAGTCCGAGATCTGGTAGACATTTTTGGGTAGGTTTTTGAGGCACGCTGAAAACTTGCCCAATACTTCTCTAATAATACCCAAATACATAATTGCAAACCTGGCTGAGGTGTAGCGGGACTAAATCAATCCTTACATGTTTAAAGATAGGAATTTTTTGCATTTTGAGGCATTTCGAAATTTACACCTTTAAATTTAATATTTAAAGAGCGAAAAGATCGTTTAGTGGGACCCTACACTTTGCCAGGTGCCTTGAAACTGAAAATGTATACTGGCCGCCTTTGATTATTCAAAGCTGGCCGCCATAAATTCATGAACACCCATCTACTTTGATCACTTTTGATGAAAGTTTCAGGATAACTGTCTTATTTCGAAATAAATGTGTAAACAAATATAGCAAACGAGCTCCTGGGTACGGGTATAGCTTGACATTGCGTACTATATGGCTAAAGATATATACCTTGAATTTCACGCAACTCAGTTCACAAGTAACGAAGATGTCAAAAGGGCCCTACTTATTTTTTGGGCCACTTTACCAATTCACGAACTCCGAACTACAACTTTGATAAAGAATCCACCTGCAATTTCATCGTAATCGATCCATTCGTTTTCAAGATATATTACTGGACAGACGGACAGACATCGCAAAATTAACCAGGAGCTCGTTAATTAGGGCAATTGTCCTGAAAATTTCATCAAAATTGATCAAAGTACGCTGGGTGTTCACGTATTTATGGCGGCTAGTATACATTTTTCAGACTTTGGAGGAGCCTGGCAAAGGGTAGGGCCCATGGTAGGGACCCACTAAATGTGCAGATTACCGCTGATACCAGCCTTCGACCAGCAAATAGGTTGTCTACCTATACCTATAAAGGGTAGAGCATGCATTAATGCTTAATTAGATTTTTTTAGGGTTGTGGGAGATAGTAAGCAGAGTATGAAATCAAGTTATCGACCTGAAAAACGTGGTGCGCAACTGTTAATGCGCGAAAACCTTCAAATGTTTCGCAGTTTTCCACCTACAACTTGACAACGACGCCCCCTACTGGAATTTTACTCGTGTCCGAAATTAAAAGTAATAAAAATTTCCTACAAAAAGCACTGGTCAGACCAATTTTATACCTACGTTTGAAATACGATTTTTATTCATATACAGGGTGTTTTTTTGGGAGCTTTAGTTAAACGTTTCTGGGAAATAGGTAGGTTTTTGAAAATTTGAACTTAGGAGTTACTCTGAAGGCCGAATCGATGTAAAATATTTTCAAAATGGCCGCACTTCCGGAAACACCGGACGTAGATAGTAACTTCGTTATTTTAAATGCCAACCCGCAATTTTTTATTGCATTTTTGGATTCTACGTGAAATTTCAATTCTTTTGATACCCATATGTCTATATCTGCGATTTATGGTTTTTAAGTTATTTTGACTTTAAGAAAAAAAATTGCGGATGCAGATGGTACCTTGATAATTGATTAGTTAAAAAGGGTGGTAGTCATGGCAACCCATTTTTATCAGTGCATGAAGAATGAATAGGGCTTTCTTTTAGTGTACTTAAAAAAAAGTTAAGTTGCGTACAACCGCACCTATGGAGATCCAAATTTAATATCATTGATTGTAGTCTAAATAATTCATTAATAAATAAGTTTTTTGTTAAGGATATAGGACGGAAAATTTTTGAAAAATCTAGACAGAGTCGTTCAACTGAATTTCTTAAACAACGTATAAGTCTGGAAATTAAGAGAGGTAATGCGATATCTGTTCTAGCAACAATTCCATACCAAAAATGTTTCAACGAAGTTTTTTATATTTTGCATTGAATTTATTTTGTTAATCTTGCATTTGCAATTCAATTCATTCTCTTAAATATTCTCTTGTAGAGCTTTGTATCACTTGTGCTTCAACGGTTTGTAGTGCATTTGGGGGTACAACATTTCCAAAATTGATACAATTTCGTTCCAGTGTTCGAATGAATGTACGGCAAGCACGTGTCGCGATTTTGTCCATTTCACCATAAATAACAATTACCTAAATTCCAAAATAGGTGAAACCACTCCGAGTCATTTTTCGATTTTTGAAAAACCTATGTTCACCTATAACAGTAGGTGACGGATTAGTGTCACTAGATTTGTTTAAAATTCGATTGTTTTAAAATCATGGCCGACTACTAAAAAGAAAATTCGAAAAAAATAGTGTCAATTCAATAAAATGGGAATAAGTCAGAAACTGTTAAAGATAGCTATAGGAACATGTAATATCAAAATATGCCAATTTCGATTCTCTATCTCATGCAATAGTAAGAACAGGGTCATTCCATTTAAAAAAAACTGAGTTTATAGACTTTAAAGTTTCTTAAATTTGGACCTCCATAGGTGCGGTTGTACGCAACTTAACACTAAAAGAAAACCCTATTCATTCTCTATGCACTGATAAAAATGGGTTGCCATGACTACAACCGTTTTCAAGTAATCAATTATCAAAGTACCGTCTGCATTCGCCATTTTTTTTCTTAAAATCAAAATAACTTAAAAACCATAAGTGGCAGATATCGACATATGGGTATCAAAGGAATTGAAATTTCACGTAGAATCCAAAAATGCAATAAAAAATAGGGGTTGCCATTTAAAATAACGAAGTTACGATCTACTTCCGGTGTTTCCGGAAGTGCGGCCATTTTGAAAATATTTTACATCGATTCGGCCTTCAGAGTAACTCCTACGTTCAAATTTTCAAAAACCTACCTATTTTACTTTCCCAGAAACGTGTAACTAAAGCTCCCAGAAAAACACCCTGTATATATATATAAACCATAGAGTTCACGTTCTACGTTGATAATACGTATATAAATAAATAACCGTTTTTTTAGCATTCCTTCTATAACAACACCCTAGATCACATTCACACCACTTTAATAAAAGCATAATATTCCTACAAGAATATAGCAATATTCGCTGGACATTTATGCTGACGTAATTATAATAAATTTTGTTGTATAAGGGTGTTAACATGTTACGTCATCGAAAAGAGAAAAAATCTCTATCAAATGAGCCTAAAGAGAGGGTACATTGCTATTTAAATAAATTCAATTGTTTTTCGTTACTCATTTGTTTTCTAAAATAAAAACAACTGAATGCTGTCTTATTATGGGAAATAAAATGGAAAACAACTTTTAGGTACATAGAAAAATGTTGCGTACAATCATTATTGATGGAGAACTATATTCCATATATATTGGGCACCCTGTATGTCTAAAAGACAAACGAAATTAAAAATTGTGTTTTCATTTGGGAACTTTTTGTAGAAAAAAAAACTAAAATCCAAAGTTTGAGTTTCGGAACAGTAAAAAATTGATATCTTGTTGCATAAACTATACCACATAATGCTCGAAATAAAGCGAAATGCATAAATAGTATAACAAAGCAGAATATCGATCGCTTTTCCAATAGGAAAAACGTCTAGTCTAGTCAGTCGAGTAAGTTTCCCTTAATTTATAATGGAATTTGAAGATAGGCACGATAAATGTTGTGTGTCACGATAGGTCTATCAACGTCATTTAAATCGCTTTAACAATGTAATAACTTTTTTAACGATTACTTATGTTTTTATTTGCGACCAATTTCGTTTTGTGTATAGACCAATAACACTGTCGATATCGCATGCGACCAACGCTCTAATAAAAAAAAAACCATTGTCACAAATTGCTTTATACGCCATAATTATGATCGAAAATCCAGCAAACAATACTTATATATTATATATTAGCGTAAATCCCCTCAAAATGTTGCGGTCCCAATGTTTCCTTCGGTAAAAACAAGAGAGGGATAAGGATAATAAATAAATAAATAAATAATTGGAGTGAACCTTTGATTGTGTAACTTTTCTCTCGTTTAAACAAATTTTTTGCCCTTTCTAGAATGCCCACAGTGGGCTCTCCTTATCTCGGACACAGTGTGTATAACTCTCGCCAGGAAAGATTGCCGGTCACATAACGCACTTGATCCCGATCTACAATCTCTGTTTTTCGTAAGGTGCTAGCGACTTCCGGGATCGTATCGTGTCAATGTCGAACGAAAAGACTTTTTGTTCAACATTAGCACGATCCTATTCCAGAACTCCCTCGCATCTTAATAAAAACAAAGATTGTAAATCGACACAAGGTGTGCTGTGACCGGCAATCTTTCCTGGCGAGAGTTATAGGTATATAAGGCCTGGCCAAATTAATAACAACATATTGTAAATTTCAGTGAAAAAACTAACATGGTAACGACACCCTAATCTAAAGTTTTGAAAGTTCTGAAGATAAAAAAGGCGATTTTAAGTTCCCAAGAAGATTCTTCGAAGATTCAGAAGATTCTGGGGAGAAAACTCCAAACTTCATTTGAATGTTGAATGGATATTCAGTCTCATAGTACAACTGCGTCTAAAATTGGAGCACATGCAGCAAAATCGTGGACGATATCAAAAATCTTCCACTACAACGTTCGACCCAAACAAACCCCTTTGGGTTTCAAATGGACCAAAAGCTTTTCAATTTTTTTCTCACCAATCATTTAACACAAACGTTCTAGATATCTTCGAAGATCTTAAAAATAATTTTGAAACAAACTTTTTGATTACCGTTCCAAAAATATAGAACAAATCTTGCAATCTCGTGTGGAGTATACTGTCACTTCTACAAAATTGAAGACTAAAAACTTTAACATCCCAAATTAGTAACAGCATTCGCTAAATACCTACTAATTTACTAATAATCAGTCTTGTGCTTATATATACAATTCATTTACCTCCGCATGTAAACAATCGTAAGCCATTTTCTGTTATTTTAAACTAATCTACTTCTCTAATTAATATGTAAAAATACTATACAGGGTGCTCATTATATATAATATAGTACATACTTATATGTAAAATAACGACTGTATAAAAATTTTTCCATGTAAAAGTTATTTTTATTTCCCATGCAGCATTCAACTTGCTTTTATTTTAGAAAACAAATGAGTAACAAAAAAACAATTGAATTTTAAATTAAAATTAAAACAAATGAACGTGCAAGTTTCTTATTAAACCTTAAAGTGTTCTAAATATTCGCCAGTAACTGCAAGACAGTGGCCTAACCTCTCACGAAAAGCTTCAAATGAACATCTGAGCATTCTGGGAGAAGCTACTTTCGTCTTGCCTTATCGAGGTTTAATAAGAAAACGTACACGTTCATTTGCTTTATTTTGATGTAGGATATCTAGATCAATGTTATTGATTGTATTCATTTGTAATAAATGTTTTTGTATAATAATCCTTATCAAATGAGGCTAATACCCCTATATTAAAAAAAATCTATTGTTTTTCGTTGCTCATTTGTTTTCTAAAATAAAAACAACTGAATGCTGCCTTATTATGGAAAGTAAAATGTTAAACAATTTTCATATAGAAAAATGTTGTATACAGTCGAAATTTACCGAAATATATACTATATTCCATACATAATGGACATCCAGTAGGTATATGCATTTCTCTACTAGCCCTGGCATCAGTAATCATAATGTGCATACGAAGGGCCCTGAAATCGCACGTATTGTTATTTAACCTAATCTATGCAACACTTGGTATAAATTTATTACTTAATTAATTTGTTCAATTCCAGATTATACTTTATGCTTGATCATTCTACCGGCCACGATGTTCGTGTTCAACTGACGCTTGAACGGAATCCAACACTTATATTTATTAGCGCATTATTGAAAAAAATTGGAGATTGGAGTAGTGGTAACGCGCGATCAAAAATGAGTTGTTGTCGAGTCGCCTTTGGAAGTTTAAGTTAAGTACGATTTCCCATGTAAACAAAAATTCCAAAGGTCACTCGACAGCAACTCATTTTTGATCGCACCCTGCATATTCGCAATGGTAGTACGTTGAATGGTAATTTCAAAGGCCTCTTGGACCGTTCGCGAAAAAATACATTGCCATTTCCCTATAGTGCGCTCTACCTGGAACACACTGTATATAGGCACAGATTTAAATATACTATAAATCTGTGCTGTCGGTAAAAGAATCGACGTTTGTCAGAAGTTGTCCCTTGAAAACTTATAAGATCACCTGATCAGCACCAGTGATCGCCAATACCACATTAATTTATGTAATTTTACTGAAAATCAACGTGTATGAAGTAGGTAGTTACCTAGGTACCTACTTCAAGTTTGAAGGTATTCCGGCCTAATATTCCAAAACCGAATATAGGGAATTAACATTGGAAAAAGGTTTTTTGCAGATTGTTGCTCCTCAAGTTAACTTAGAGGGTTTACAATGACACCAATCGAAAAAAGATTTTTTTTCTCATATAATGATATACGAATTAGTTAATTTTCAGTTGTATCTCTCCTGATTTTATCAAAAATTCGGTAATAAATCCAATTATCAATATCTTGTTAAGCATTTGACTCAATTGCAAAGTAAGTATTGAAAAAGCTTTCGACATATAGACGGAATGGCGAAAACAAATATCTAGGTATAGTAATTTTATCTGAAACTACAATTAAAATTGAAAAATCATCATATGCAATAATGAAACTTGACACAGCAATCTAGATATCGTCGGGTATATGTTTCAATTTTTATTTCATTATTAAGATTTACGCAGCAATTGTTTTTTTACTTCCTCACTAGTTACACTAGAGAGGAAAATCACATTTTCTTCGCCCTTTTTAGAGACGAAAGTAGTTTTTTCTAAAATAGTTTCAGAAAAATATACTTTTCTCTCAGTGAAATACATTTTAAATACAATAAAAATTAATGACGTGTCAATCTGCTTTTTGTCTTACTGGCCATGGCCTAACATGATTTTGCCAATTGGATTGATTGTTGAATCTGCAAAAAATGTTCGGTTTTGGAATATTCACCCGGTCTATGGAGAGCACAGCATTCAAACTTTGAAAATTGAAGTTTGATGCATACGAAATTTTGAGTTCTATGTAAGGTCTCAAATTTTGAACTGATGGTGGAAGTTATATTAGGACAAGTTTCGGATTGCCTCTAACAGAAAGCTCACACTGTATTACCTAACTTGAAATTTGAATTTTAGCAGTTTGGACACGGAACTGGAGACTAGAGCTTGATGGGATTCAAAGTATATGTGAGTTTTTTAATTTAAATATTTAACTCTGATTGAATCACAAAGCAGGAAATTTAAAGTTTCCTATATTTTAAACATCTTGATGGGAGTTTAAGATGCAAGGGTTATAGGTAGGTAGGTACACATGGGTTTCAAATATTTCTATTCGGGTTTGGAAAATTTAGGGATTGAAGGGTGGATGATTCAGATTTTAAGTACTTATTGGACGTGTCAACACAGGAGATTGGAATTTGCCCCAAAGCTTCTATAATTGTCATACAGCCGTCACACAAAACTAGAAATAGAAAATACACTAATTTGACATTAAAATTATAAACTAGGAATCTGTTGATTTTCAATAATCAATTTCAAAATTAAAATTTTTGGTTTCGCGGTAAAATTCCGGGCACAAACATTTTAGGTGCGCATCGTGAACATATCAATTAACGTTCTGAACAATGAATTTAACCGCTACAAATTAAACGTAACAAGGTAAAGAGAACAATTAGCTACCATTTGCATACATCCGTAATCTATAGTTTCCATTATTTTAATCAAAAAAGTACGTCCGCCTCTTTCCCGCCATTGGTATTTTCAGGCTCGTTAAGTTGCCGCATGTCGTTTTATTGGTCGTACTTATTTCGCTTAGGGAATGTATAGAAAGGTATACAACAGGTAACAGTTCGTTACAGGTAGTAGGCACTGATACTACTCCACATTCTGTATTTATTATAGCTACACATCATTCAGTGGTTTACAGTTTTGTTCTTTGTTTTTTGTTCGTTTTTTTTTCTGATTAATTTTGTTTATTTCAATACGGAGCTGGGTGAGTTTCTTCTTCGTCATTTTTAGTAAATGTAGCGAATAACGACATTCTAATTTACATACATAATTACATTTGCATGCCGTAATTTAATTTTAGTTGTTGGTTATTATTAACCCTTTATATTAATTTCCGGTTTGCTGGATTGTTGTAATGAAATATTCAGGTATGGGTCGATGATAGTTATCATTTTTGCGGAACATGAATTACGAAATCATCACTTGCGCACAAATCGATCAGAAAATTTTGTAAAATGCGGAAACGCGCGACGCGACGGCTAAAACTAACGTAAGTGAAAGATTAAGCCTAAGAAAAGTGATTTATTTGTGTGAAGGTGCGCCGTCGTGTTGTAATTATTGTGATCAAGTCCGAGTAAGTTATATATTTTTCTCAGCTATTCCAGTATTATTAAAGATCATCGAATACCCTGTTTGTACTACTAAAATTTGCATGTGTACTTTTTTAGACAAGCGCTAAATTTGGTTAGACACGATCATGATGGCACAGATGAATAAATATTTCATTTCTGATTAAACGGTACCTACTGCTGCCCGCAGTTATAGAAACGTCGACTCATTGCAAATACTCAAAAGCAGATGGCCGATTGAATGATGTGATGGGAAACATATTACCGCATTCTCAAAGCATATATCCCTTAACATCTTTGGAGATGTATAAAATATCAATCAATTGTAAACAGAATAATCACCTTTAAAAACGTACCTACCTAACATTATTTCGCTTGCTTCAAATCAACAAAAAAAACATAATTTTAATAGTGCACATAGAAAATTAGACGCGTCACATATACCTTTTCATTTTGTCTAATCAATTTGGGATCTATAGAATCTATGAATCTAACTATACGTTGAAAAACCTCAGGGTTTCAAGAGTGATCAAAGTACAGGTTTGGCTAAATGCAGTGAACTACCTATATATTCGAAACTTGGTATTTTCTATATAAGTACCATTTAGGTAACTTATTTGTTCCTGTTCCCATCCGTATATACCTATCTATACTCATAGCGTAAGTACCTACTATTGAAAATGAAAGATACGGCTTGGAAGAATGCTAGGAGCAAAAATAGACATCTGTATACGATACAATTTATCATATACGTGAATGTCGCTTAAAATTCAAACCAACTGGCAATAGGTAGCTAAGAAAAATTTGACACACAAACCCTCAGATCAGACCGGTCAGGTACCGCCTTCGATTACCTCAGATGAAGGTTGCCTTTTAGGGAACGAAAAGAAATCCAAATTCCAACATTTTGGGAGAAATTTTCCAAATTTTGATCAAGATTTCTAATGTAAAGGGCATCAGAATATCCAACCAATTCAAGAACAGAAAACAAATTAATTTTTTTTAATAGAAACGGTTACCTTTTTCTAGCTTGAAATTCTCTTTACAGTGATATCAAATACATATATTATAATTACCTTAGAAATTAAAGCTACGCATCAGTAATGTATTTAGTACCAATCGCAGTAGCCGTGGAAATTTAAACAAAAACATAAAATTTACAACAGGAGGCGAAGCAAACAATGAAAAGCAGTTACAAAAATAACTATTATAACTTATAAGACAAATTTAAATACATTGCACTTGCTTCCTATGTATTATCATTGCATCGAATAAAAACTTTTAACATGTTTTCATCATTTGTGTTTATTGTGTGGTTCTTATAAGTTATATTGATCACTAAACTAATTTTGTGACATATAGGCATGACTCTCTTTTGTTTTTGTTTAAATTTCCACAGTCAGTTACTGCGATTGCTTTTATAAACATTACTGTAACCTTAATTTCTAAAGTAATTATAACATATTTGATATCATTGTAAAGAGAATTTCAAGCTCTTCAAAAATATTGCAGAAAAAAAGTAACCGTCCTATTAAAAAAAATTAATTTGTTTTCTGATGCTCTTTTGTTTTTATATCATTTGTTTTTTTGAATATGTAGCATTATCAAAATTTGAAAGTAGAGTATTTTTGTTTTTTACATTTACATCATGAAAGAAACATACGCTTGGACGCGCAAAATCAATCACACTGTATACAAAGCATATGGATCAAGCCGAGATTTTTAATTGGATTTGGATATAGTTTGGCGATAAACATTGCAAATCTTAACGAAAACATTCCAAAAGATTTGGAAAATTTATACCTAAACAGTTGAAATTTGGATTTCTTGTCGGTGCCTACCCTTTACTTATATAAATAAATAAGCAGCTGAAATAAATGTAAACTCTGTGCTCCGAAAAACTCTCCCTGGTAAATTCGCCCCCAGAATATTCCCTTCCTGAACACTCGTCCTCGGAAGGTTCGCGTGCGGAATATCCATACCACAGGGAAGATTTGGCTCCAAGATTCTGGAGCTGTAATATTTCAGAGGCGAATCCTCCGAGGGAGAGTTGATCTGTGGACGTGTTTCCTACAATCGAAACTCCCATTTGAATATAGTAGATACAGGGCGATTTACGTATAGGCCGTTCTATTTCTAAAATAAAATTTACCAATTGAAACTCACTCGATTGTCTTGAACGGTTTGAGAGGTAGGTATGATTTTTTGAATGGACCTTTCCATCTCTACATTTTTGAAAATTTAACATGTGTCACTAAGATAACGCTGATGTTTGACATTTGATTCGAATGTCATTTGAAATGAAAGGATTGTTTCCATAGCCTACCACACCTATAATGAAAAAATGTAGCTTCCATCGACAACCTATGCCATACACTAACTACTAGGTATTCCCTAGAGGCGCGTTTCCTTGAAAAAACTCACCTAACTCGTAGGGCTAAAATGGATTTTCTCGAGGCGACGGAATACTCGAAACTATCCTGATTTCCACAATAAAATGCTCACAGTTTTTTCTTTCTGTTGATGACCCCCAGATACCCAATATCAAGATTGCTAGAAAATGTATTTGACTCGATGAACAGATGGGCGAAGGTTGACCTTATGTGGGCTTAGAATATCATTTCTGATTTTCGTTTTTAAATTTTTTCATGATGAACTAATCATACTAGACATTTATAACCAAACCATTATTGTTTGATGGAGCATTTGAATATGGAATCCTGTTTTTAATAATTTTTAAGATGACGGAGAAACATGTGGCAAGTTTATTTTTTTCTTATGGGCACCATTTTTAAAGACATTTTGAAATTGCGCCTTTATTTCTCTTTACGATTGATCACACATTGTGGTTCATTATCACATTTTTCCTACAAATACACTTTTTCATTTTTTGCGAAGAGTGCTTTGGAAAATCAAACCCAGTTTGTTTTGAACTGCATGTGTGAATTGTCTTTAAAGAATGAAACTAATGTTATATAATTGTAATCAGGAAATACAGGGCTACTCAAAAATATAGAAGTATACAGGACGTCCCATTAAATTCAGTGTGATTGATTTTGCGTGTCCAAGTGTATATTTCTTTTATTATTGGAGATAGGAAAAAAGTATAAGAAACAAAAATACTCTACTTTCAGTTTCTGATAATGCTACATATTCAAAAAAACAAGTGATGCAAAAACAAAAGAGAATATGAATATGAGAAAACAGATTAATTGTTTTTTAATAGAACGACTGCTTTTTTCTGTAATATTCAATTCTCTTTACAATTATATCAAACGTGTTATAATTACCTACCTTAGAAATTAAAGCTACAGTAATGTGTTTAGAACCAATCGCAGTAGCTGTGGAAATTTAAACAAAAACATCAAATTTACAACAGGAATCGAAGGAAACAAATGAAAAGCAGTTACAGAAATAATAACTATATATTATAACTTAAGACAAAATTTAAATACACTACCTACACTTGCTTCCTATGTATTATCATTACATTGCATTGAATAGAAACTCTTAACATTTTTTCATCATTTATGTAGTTATTATTTTGATGGATCTTATAAGTTATATTGTTCACTAAACTAGTTTTGTGACAGACATGACAAATGAAAAACTCTCTTTTGTTTTTGTTTAGATTTCCACAGTTACTGCGATTGGTTTTAAACACATTACTGTAGCCTTAATTTCTAAGGTATTTTTACACTTTTTTCCTATTTCCAATGATAAAAGAAATATACTCTTGGACACGCAAAATCAATCACGCACTGTATATTGAAAACATATTTTGTTTGGCACTCTTTGTATATTGAACTCAATCAGTTACGACATTTTTAGTCCCCAAAAGGTAAGAACGATGGAGTTTTATTACGAAAATTAGGGGTGCACTTACTTGCTATATCTACCGACATTATTTTTTTATAGAGATTTGGAATTTTTACGCTTAAATGCTCAATTTTCCATCGTCTGTCTGTTCCTTTCGAGATCTCGGCCCCTGGGCCACCTAAATACTTTAGGTTTTCGTTAATCGATAGCTGCTATGGTCTATATTTGCCCGTTACTCATCATTTACAATTGTGTTACGCGGCAACACCAACGAGTGGGTTTTTAAACATTTTTTTAAAAGTTTGTGAGACTATGGGCCAATTGTAGCACGATCGTTTGACGTCAGTTCAGTTGACTTAGTGGATTGGACAATTTCGGTCACTCAACTGAAATGAAGTTGGACTAGTATAGACAACTGATCCTTCGAAAAATGGTAATTGACATACAACGTTGTGGAACGGTAACGGATGATCATGGTGGACTTTGTGATCACAGTGGCGGCTATGATTATAGGAAGACAGTTGACTGTTGTGATCACAATTAATGACAGTTACGTTACGATCCCGCCAACCCTTTTTCCTTCAAACATCGTACGTAACAATTACCCTACGATGATGTGGTAGTAATCGCGTACGATGTAACTAGATAGTTTGATTTATTTACACCGTCACGAGCTCTGCAATTTTGTTTATTGTGTTACTGAAGGGACCTTTCGAAAAGAAGACAAGATGCGGTCTTCGGGGCGTTTGCAAATTTGTAAGAATGCGAATGGACAGTTAATTTTTTTGTAGGAACACGTGTCAAAAAGATTCAAACTCCGCGAAGTGAGTTTTATGGCCGAAATAAAAGTGCCCATAAAATTCTTAAAAAACAAACCGAAATGCGCCAGAATGTCGCGATGTTTTATATTGTTAAAACCCGGCTTGTTTTGATATGTGCACTTAGCCTATCTTAGTTGGCTCTGACTAATGGAGTCTTTATCAAAGGTATAAGCAGGCAGACAGGGCATTCTTCGACTTTAACTCTATCTCTGTTTGAAATAAAAAAAAAGGAGGAGGACGACTGTTGTAAGTTTTATGTCATTTCGACGTGGACGTTAGATTTTAATGGATTATGGCGTTCTTATAATTGATAAATTTGGAGTTTTCGAATTTTTATTAATCGTCGATAAGGGGCAAATTACGGTAGCGTTTATGTTTTCGTCGATGTCCGAGAGTGCTTCTAAGAATTTAACTTAATGGAATCATTATTTATGAGTTGTGTTAAACAAGTTAAACGCCATGTAGGATTATTCACGTGTTAAATATTAGGCACTTTTTGGACCGATTAAAATTAAAAGACCACCAAAAAGGTCGAAAATGTATACCTAATTGAATTAGTGAAGGAGGCATAGGTACGTTGTACGTCGACGTTTATAATTGCATAAGCGGGTTCTTTAACCTTTCCGAGTTGAAAAAATGGCGATATTAGAGAGACAAGATAGCTCTGGGGTATACACGGTGTAACTGAACTTTTGTAATAAATATACGAAAATCGAATTAGCCTTGAGATGTGTCAGTTTATTATTATGCGTCTTGTATATTAAATGGTTGTCATAAACTGTCGACTTTTATATAAATTGTGTATAAGTGAACGTCTACGCGGACAAAAGCGGTTAATTCCGTAATTAATTAAAGACTTGTTATCTTGCGTTTAAATTAACTTTAAGTTAATTTGCATCTCTAATACAGAAAGTAAATTAATTTGACGGGTAATCATGTAAATGAGTACCTGTGTAATTCAACATCTACCTACCTAATAAAACAGCCATAACGAGATTATTTCTCATCGGACGTAATTGAAGACGATTTAAACAATTTTTCAAAAATCAACGCTACGACCTACTTCGGCCTATACGAATAATGGAATGCACTTCCTCGTTATCACCTGTGGTCGGTCGACGCCGGCTGGTCGTCCCTTTATCCAAAAAAAAACAATTAGCCAAGTCATAGTCAGCAGCCACCTGATAATACCTTGCTCCATTAACCGACCATAAACTAAAAACGCACCGACACAAGCGAGGCATTTTCCTTCGGATTTAAGTCAACTCAACTCGGTAGGTAGGTATCTAGTTTTCAGGTATGTCGTAAGAAGTTTTATCATTTTATTTCTCGCATTAACTTCTAACGCAATTATCGTTTACGAGCTACTCGCATTTTTATAACTGCAACAGAAAAACTGCCAGAGAAAATTGCGGTGAATACGAGTCATCTCCTGTGACATCCCGGAAGGGTAAACTCTTATAATTGACGCATGCAAACGAGTTCGATTTTCTTTCGAAAAATATGTTCCGTATTTATATAATTGGTATAACACTAATTGAGACTTATAAGATAATCTAAAATTTCAGTACCTACCTACCTTGCTACGTCAACTTTTATGTTAATTAAATGTTTTTTATTCTTTAATCAAGAATTCAAATGTTAGAATAATTAATTAATTTGGTAGTATTTTGTGTTCAAATATCTTACATTTACCACGTCAAAACTTTCTTTAACCGTGCAATCTTTCAATATGGCAGCTATTGCAAACAAGTAAAAAGATTTTCGCCCTTAAGACGAGTAGGTATAACTTTAGGGCATTTTCCATGCATTGATCAGTACTTCCCGTCAGTGAGCTATACTGAATTAAAAAAAACTAAATATCTTGAAAAGTGAAGGAGTAGCTAAGGCCTCGCACGAACAGACAGACGGAGAGAGAAACTTGGTTGGAAAAGCACTCCAAAGCTTTTCCCATTTAACCCCATCGCTATCTCTTACATCAACAAAGTTATCCACTCGATCCTATGTATGCTTAAAAATTCAAAAAAGTTTAAAGTGTAACTTACACCCTCGCTTACACCTAATAATCCACTAGTGGTAAATTAGAAAAAAGTGTCGACTACAGATTTTATATAAATATCAAACCGCAGGAACGGACTCAACAGACGGGATAAAGGGAATTTCATGCTTAGTCTTTCTCTAATGGTACCCTTCTCATATGGTTCTCTTACTTTAATTACAGTAAAGCAAGTACCGAATGCATTTTCAATAATATCAGACCTCATCGACAAGAGCAATTTAGCTACTATTTGACTCTTGAAAGATTTATACAGGGTGTAACGTATAATATATAGGGAACCGAAACAAGAATTTTACGCAAATAAACCAATGGTCGGTCCAAATGGTTTCGTTTGGAAAATGAAATATGACCCGTGAAAAAACATCACCCTGTAGATTTTCACTATCGTTGACATGACTGTTGATATCGACTAGAAATTTTGGAATGTCATCAAGGAGTAAGGAGAAAATTACATCTCCAGAAGATCCAGAATGTTTGTCTCCTGTTTTGCAGCAAATAATTATAACGCACAGAGGGCCGGGTCAAAAGTCTGGTTTCCGAATACGAGCTGAGTGGCAACAAATTCCCCTACTGAGAATCATTTGCGATTCTTCGTGTCTTGTTATAAATGTAATACCCCATACTTTATTGCAGATTTGAGAAGTGCTTGAAAGGTATTTATTTTTTTATGTAACATGTTTTCGTTGATAGCCTTTTTTCCTCAAAATTTGACAGTTTTTCAATTTTTTTTAGAGAACCTAAGTGGTACCGGCGGCTAAGTTTTGAATTGAGACACAGGTTAAGACCTCTTCTACTGTCACATTTGTTTTTGAGGAAAAAATAAAATGTTTGACTTTCGCCAAATTTCATATTTCAAATGGCACCCCTTAAAGAAATGAAACAAAACCACACATTCCATAAAACACTTCAGAGAAGAAGCAAGTAGAAACGGCAATTGGCAACAAAAAAATTCTTCTTTGCACCCAAGTGTGCCATGATGAAACAAAAGATGTTCAATCGTCACAATTGACACTAAAGTGTCGGCGGTGTATCACTTGTTTTTTAAGCAACGTTGCTAAAATGTTCCAAACTCAAGTAGAAATTGTTGATATTGGAGACTGGAATTGTTTGTTGGCGTCACGAGTGTACGCTGGGATTTATCCTGGCAGAGCACACCCAAATCCACGGGCGTTTAAAAAGGTGTTGAATAAATTTACAACTACTGAGAGTTCAACGAACTTAGATTTACGAGTCCCCATAGTGAAAATGAAAGAAACCCACCCTATATGATAACATGTAATTTTTTAAATAAATACGTTTTTTTGTAGTAAAAGCAATTTTTATTTGTTAATCGAGGCAGAAGGCGAGAGCAATTTTTGTTTTCAGAGAAGGGGAGGGGGGGGGCATGGAACGAAGTTTGGGAAGCACCACACTATAATCACTCTAAGGGCGTAGGAAAGCTCCGAAAAAAACTGTGAAAGGAAGAATCTTAAAGAAGCATCTTGTAGACTTTTGAAACAGGTAGAGCTTCTTGAAGACTTAAAAAGATCTTTAAAGATTTTATAAGGCTATAAAAGCGCCTTATAAATTTTTGAAAGATTTGTAAGCTTTAGAAGTCTTCTCTTTACAAACCCTTAAAGGCACAGACACTTAAAGATCGGAAAAGGTCTTACTCGGATACCGAATACATTTAATGATTATGAAAAGCTTTTAGAAACCCTCAAAGGCTCCTAAAGACTCAATTCTTAAACAGAGAATTTTAATGATGATTTTGGGAAATAATTTAGTGGTTTTGAAAGCTTTTGGGAACTGTTTGCAGCCCTTAGAAAGCTTCTCAGGAGTCATCAATGCCTTTAAAACCATAAATACTTTAAAGGCTAATAGCCAGGGGCGGACTGGGTACTTAAGGGCCAGGTGGAATTGCATAGGTTACGGGCCATTAAAGTATTAGTGTAGTAATGAAGGTGGCGGAGCGGGGGGGAGGGGGGGGAGCTCTGAGGTGCACCACAAAACCAGTGCTCCTTTCTCGAAAATCAATTACCCTACAGTTTTTTTTTTAAATTGCAACTGATAATTAAAAGTAACAAAATATACAATCCACACGAGGTGCGTCGCCTATCATTGTATTTCAGCACTTTCATGCTACGACAAAAAATGATAAATTCATTGTAAAAAAAGAAAGAAAGAATTTTTTAACAACCTAACATCAACTCCAATTAGAGAAACGTGTTAATCATTTTGAGCCCCGAAGAAAAAATTGTCTCAGATCTACCCGGGAAAAAATTTTCTTATAGAATGTGGCCTGTAGAATCCATAATTTCAAACAGTTCCAAGATTGGGCTACTAGTTCAAAAGTTACAGCCCTTTGAATTTTTTTTTCGAAATTGGTTTCTAGCCTATAACTTTTGATTGAGAAGTCTGATCGAAAAAGTACGAATTGATTTGGATTCTACGCACCCAAATTAATAAGGAAGTGTTTTCCCGAGAATTTTGGTGTAGTCGATTTTTGGTAAAAAAGGAAGGTAATACACTGCCTTTTTTTGAGCCCGGAAGAAAAAATTGTTTCAGATCGACCCGGAAGAAAAATTTTCTTATAGAATGTGGCCTGTAGAATCCATAATTTCAAACAGTTCCAAGATTGGGCTACTAGTTCAAAAGTTACAGCCCTTTGAATTTTTTTCGAAATTGGTTTCTAGTCTATAACTTTTGATTGAGAAGTCTGATCGAAAAAGTACGAATTGATTTGGATTCTACGCACCCAAATTAATAAAAAAAAGTGTTTTCCCGAGAAATTTTGGTGTAGTCGATTTTTGGTAAAAAAGGAAGGTTATACACTGCCTTTTTTTGAGCCCCGAAGAAAAAATTGTCTCAGATCGACTCGCAAAAAAAGTTTTCTTATAGAAAATTACCATACAGTTTTTTTTTAAATTGCAGCTGATAATTAAAAGTAACAAAATATACAATCCACACGAGGTGCGCCGCCTATCATTGTATTTCAGCACTTTCATGCTACGACAAAAAATGATAAATTCATTGTAAAACACTTCAATTAAAACAGAATTTTCTCGAGAACAACCTAACATCAACCCCAATTAGAGAAACGTGTTAATAATTTATTAATAGTGCAAGAAACTAAATACAGCACATACTTATAAATTTCCAACGGGCCATTATGACGTACAGACCAGGTGGCAACCGCCCCCCTCCCCCACGGGTCAGTCCGCCCCTGCTAATAGCGTTTATTAAAGAGTCTAACGTTTTAAGAAAGCTACTCTTGGAAACCGAAAGACTTAGGTTACATAAATTCTTTAAGGTTTTTAAAGATAATTCCATTTAAAGGCTATAAAAGCCTTTAGAAGACTTATAATACAATTTGCAAAAGTAAAAAAAAAACACCAATAATATATTGAAACCACGAACGCGTTTCGACAAGAAGGCTGTCATCATCAGCGAACAACTAGTTGTTGTATTGGGGTGTTGTTTTACTTTTGCAAGTTCAACAACCATAATTAGTTTCAGTGCTTTCACTATAATATAATGCTTGAGCCTCTTAGAAACGTTGGTAAAAATCTTAGAGACTTAGAGTCTTAATGACCCCTTAAGATTCGGATAAAACCTATATAGATAATTATTAATTATATTATAGATAATGATCAAATTTAGTTTAATATAGCATTATTTGGAAAATTTCTATTAAACAAATTACGGCATGTGTTGCGCAGTGGGGTGGAAGCCCGAGTGCGGGTCCCTGGTTTGAATTCGGGATGGGGGGCATGGATATTTGTAAATATATAGAGGATTGGGGTGGTAGCGCAGCCCTTGGCTGAACTGAAACCCCGCCTACTCAAAATAAAAAAATAAATAAATGGGATCACCGGTATAATATTACAATTTTTTGTAGTAGGTACTCAACATCCTTTTTTCAAAAAATACGGAGAGTAATTCTTTTAAATGTGTTTCAGAAGAAAATTGACAAAGGTCGGTTTTGTGAACCTAAGACCAAATAACTCGAAAAGCGGTATAAATTGGCTTTCAAAAAGTTGTCGTAAGTTTTGCTCTCTGAGAGTAACGATCCTTCCACTTTTAGTTACTTTTTTATTACTCATCCTGATGATATATATACCTATAGTTATTAGTAACTTGAAAAAGTGACATAATTATGACACATTTTGAATGCGGGAATTAATAACCTCGCGTCGCCACTGAAGACATAGAACTACGTAAGTAATTGCGAAAATTCGCAATATTGCTTCTATTTGTATTATAAACGTGTCCTTGTAGGTATCCAGTATGTGCATTTCAATTGCTAATAATCAGTATCGCCAACGATTTATTTGACATTTACTTTTCACAATAATTTTCCTGAAGATGACCATGTAGGTCGAAACATACCGTTCCTCGAAGCTGACATAGTTTTGATGCCATTCGGCGATTGATTCTCGTTAAGTTAAATAAAAATAATTAAGGTGGACGAAAAAGAAAACGAAAGAAGCGATTTGACTTATTTAATTACCACTCTTGTAAAGCAACACGGCATGTCACACATGCCAAGTATGGAACCGAAGCACGTTCATTGCTATTTTATGTTTTAATTAAAAGAAAAACATAAATAAAATGTAAAGAAGTCTTTTACGAAGAATTACTTTTTGCCGTTGCTTCGAAGTACAGCGAACAAAAATTGCGGTTTTCATTCTTTAAATTTTTGCTATTGACATTTTTCCCCCCTTCACGATTCCAGTGCATTATTTGCTACTGGTTTAATACTGCGAAACCATTAGATTTACGTTCTCGCAAAATTAATAATAATTATTAACGGCGATTTTTATTTAATAAACGATTCGAATGGGTATTAATTACATTTTGTTATATAAAATAAAGAGACAATCGTCGCAATGGGACTAGTTTTTCTTAAACATTTCTCGCGTGATTGTGTGTAAAGGCAACTCTTTCTCAACGTAATTTGTTTTGTTATTCCGCGACAATAAAAAAAATTAATCGAGAGTTGCCTATAGTTACTACATTGAGCGATTAAATGTAAAGTTGCTATGAGAAGGAAATTCATGTCCAATTTTGGCACAGTTTCTTATACTACACCGTATATAAGGTATTGGGCCTACAGCCAATACTACGTGGATGGAAACAGAAAAAATTCTTTCTTGCCGCGTTAATGTCTCTACATATTAAGTAAGACATTAACGAGCTTGCTGTGACATTTCAACTACCTATTTATATTTCAGTCGTCACACAGAGAGACAGACGGGCGAAAATCACTGGATCTCAACAGGATGGTGCACTCACGCACAACACCCTAATCGTGCAAGAATACCAATCGGACAAATTTCCCGAAAAATGAAAAATATGTCCGACATGTAGATATTCTTGCACGATTCAGGGTTCTGTGCGGTTGCACCATCCTGTTGAAAGCAACATTGTATTCGTAATGCTACTTAATACAGTATGTACTTTTTTACGGGCCATATAAAAAATAAAGTTGATGATGATTCCTTCGAATAATCCAAGTTTTTTGGTCTGCACAAGACTTCGAAACATCGGCTGACTATCGGAAAATGCGTATTTGAAATTTACACGCAACGGACTGTCACGTACGCTAAGTGAAATTGATCCGAGACCGGCGCCTCGCACATCGGCGCGCAAGCCTTTGTAAGTGCGGGTAAAGGTCGACGAAATACGAGCACTTATCTACAAACTTTGCACATCGCTTATCTCACTCAATTAAATTTTACTTTGATAAAGTCCCCTAAAATCCAAATCGGATTTAAATCCTACATTAGGCTTTATTCATTTAATGGTTTCATTTGTTGCCTACAAATTTTGCGGTCCACGGTCTATGTTATTAAATTTGATATGTCTATCACCTATCAGCACAGGAGTTATCGATGACTCTATGAACAGCCATAGACCTTTGAAATTAACAATTCTCCAATACTCGCCCTGGTTAATCAAACCTTTGACAAAGTCAAATTTGTCCGCAAAAATAGAGTAATGGCTAGGCACGGGTTCAAATCTAAAGCGACCATTGATAGTGAACCCTGAAACCATATTCCACCGGAAAATTTCAGCACATTGAAAACATTCTTGATTGAGCAACTAAAATGACCAAAATGTGTTCTCTTTTGCTCTTAAAAACACAGTGCCGGATTAAGGTACATTCGGACCGGGTGGCTTTAGGGTGCGCCAAACTTAGATTGCATGTCATTCGAGTGAACGGAGTAATAAGTATATCGTCGATCGAACTCCATCCAATTTCCATTTTCACGGAGCTCGTGTTCATGGTTTGATGAGATCAAGGAGGCTTTGCTGCATGTGCTGCCTCCACTTCTGATTCTCACATGGCTCTGATTTTCGTGAAAACGATACTAACCTATACAGTGAAAAAGTGGCGGGGTATGTTTTTGACTTTATGGCTCGATGGAATAGCACTTTTCGTGCGAGGCTTTGTCGTGTTTGGCCCGCGACAGATTCAGATTATGGTCCTTCGCGTTTTACGACATTCTTTCACAATAAAAATTTGCATTTATTGCCCTATCGGTTATAAAAATATTGGTCGTAAATGTCGCCGATGATAAGAACAATCGACGAGGCTGTTTAAGTTATATTAAGAAACCACTTGGCGAATTAGCTAAATAATTTAATAACAATAATTAGAATTTTGTCCGTTTATGGTCGACGTTTATGCTGCGAGGAACCCGTGGCGAGATTTCGGCCAATTTTCGTGCCGGCGATGATGATGCGGTGAAAAAGGCAGAATGCGTGATCTGAAAAGGCAGGTGTCCGGGTAAACGAGTTGATCGACTTTTTGAACAACGACCTTTACCCATAATATATCGTTTTAATTTAATGCGGAGTTTATAATAAAAGGTGGGTATCCATAACTTGATATTTTTATGGGGTTATACGAAGTGTTTATTACATTTTCTTTTCGCATGACTCGCCCTTGTATAATAAACCGAAAATAACCAATAAATTGTAATTATCGGACATTAAACATAATGAGGATTCCGCTTATGTTGTACATTAGTGAAAGAGATCGGTACCCGGGCGGTTAGGGCCGAAATGCCCAGGGAGGGTTTTACTACTAATTGACTACAACAATTACGTGTCATTAGGGACGCACTTCCTCGGAACGCGCATATAATGTAATTATTGTAATTAAAGAACAGAAACACGGCCCGCATTGTGCGAGTACCTTTACCACTTTACCTACTTATATCGCGCGGGTTATCAAAAATGAAAACCGAAGGGCGCAAGAAATGAATTAGGTCGAAACGTCACAAAATTTTCGTCAGTTCAGAGCGCGGTAATTATCGGTACAGGAAATGCTTTTTACCCTGCCTAACTATGTCATAACTTCCTGCTATTACCTTTTACACTTTTCTAAAATTTACTAAGTTAGAAATAATAAGTGTCTGCCTTTTTTGTCGTATTGTGTCCGTACTCAAAACCTCTTTCGTCTCACAAAGCTTTTCATTAAACTGTATAAATACATAACCGCCAGTCATAATTTTAATAGCGCTCGTACACGCCTTTCTTATTATCGTTTACATGCATTACAACCCACTTAATGTACTTAATAATAAATTCGATTCCTTCTAATACCACTTTGTACTTAATGAATATTTAATTTATGTTAAATGAGACAGTGAGTAATAGAATTCCTTTCGACACTTTTTTAGGACAATTTCTTTATTATTAAAGAGACATATGACCCTATTTTCCCATACAACCTTTTAAAAGCTAATGCTCAGAAGCGATATGGACAAGAGGCAATAAACGGTAACGGATTACGCCTAAATTATTCTTTCAAATCCTAATCTAAAACAATGGGGAATTAACAGAAAAAAAACGAGGCACCTTCAAATTTCTAGGGCATAACAATTCACCGTAAAAATTCTCATTTAGTTAATGATTTAATTGGTCTCGTAAACAAACAGCTTCTCTTGTGATTGTCATGAACACCACCCAGCCGTGAAATTAACTTTTAATTATTTCATTATTAATTCATTTTTAATTTGTGTTTCCGTCATTTTTTATTAAAAATTAAAATTGAATCAGGCTCAATCTTATGAATTGCGCAAGTATTACGTTATTCTGGGAATTAATTTAATCAAATATATACAATTATTTAAATTGTCAATTTTATGCGATTCTATAATATTTTGTGATCGTCGTAGTACATCGACTTTCTAAATGGAAAGTAAAAATATCGGTTATAAATTGGTCATTGAAGCCGAACCAAAATATTCTAAGTGAACAAAAATTTTATTTAAGATTTTGCAAATGTGTCAATTCACAGATTCAGTGTCATCCCTTTAAAAAAAATCTTACAGTCTTTAATTAACTTCCACAAAAAGGTTTTTGAAGAAGGCGATATTAATCAATACAGAGCCGATATCGAGATGCGGTTTTCGCGAGCTTGTTTAGGCATCATTTAGCTACTTTTTCATTAAAACAAATCGGTCCAATGCATTTAATTTGTTTGAGAAAATTAACCATTTCTGTCGGAATGTCGAAAAATGCCCTCAAGCGGCGATAAGCGAAACTAACAAAACTTCACATATGATAATATTTGTAGCCGAAGAATAACTCTTTGCAATTAACCCGAGTTTGTTAAAATCGGCTCAGTCGTTTCGAAGATACAGAGTGTTCTTTACGGAAACCTTTGAATACCCCCCACCACTTCATTTTTAGAGATACAGGAAAAATTGTCAAACAAAAAAGGTTCGTCAACTTCAAAGAAGTTAGGTTACTATAGCGGAATTAACAGAAAAATCACTTTTTTAGATTCCAGATTGCAGTTACGTCCCCTAGCGGCCGTTGTAGTAATAAATTTTTTTACCGCAAGCCTCTACGACAGGTTCCCAAATACAGTACCTCGGATTGGGCCACTGTACACTAATATTTTAACATGTCGATATTTTATCCTAAGTTCTTCGCATTAAAACTAAACAGAAAGCAACTTTTTTGGGCGACCGTTTTTGAGACTTGATCCTAAGTTTGTATTTTTTAATGCAACACTCTGTATATCTTAACGTCAGTTTCCTGATTATATTGATGTATGATAACGATCAGATTTTTCCAATTCTTGAAAAGACATGTTTCTACAGTCAGTCATGTTTATTGATTGGTCTTAGTTACCATGGATACAATAAACAAAACAAAATCGCAATGAATCCATGGCCTATGTATAAACCGTAAAAATAAGGTTTCTATTTTTGGTTCATGGCTAAAATTTAAATAAATGTAGTTTGTGATACTGTGATCACTGTAATCAGGAAAAAGAATGCAAAAAAATTTACGTTAAGTATACATGATGTTGCATTTAAAAATACCAACTTTGAGTTGTTAGGACACACGGTACATTTGCAAAATAGGTCTTTAGAACAATTTAATAAAAATTGTCAGTTATTTGAAAAAATGATGCGGCGTTTTAAAAATTTTTTCGAGAAATCCGGCCCCCTATTTTTCGTTTCCGTATGTGTAATATACACACTCAAAATTTGAACAAAATCTTTCGAGCCGTTGTTTCAGAAAATTGCTAACGTATTCTATACGTAATTCATGGCTCACCATTGGGACAGTGTAGCTTAAACGTTGCCTCTTTTTGTGACCTAAAAGAACACTTTGGCAATTTTTGAAAAACCTTTGAAAATATCTGAGATATAACTGAAAAACTGAAAATGTTAAATTTCACTAGCTTAAATTGGTTGGAAATGGACGGTTCCCGTTAGCACCTTCTAAGGGCACATTTTCGGTGAATATCAATCTGTTATCAGAATTTCTATAACGCATTAGATGTAGAAGCTAGAGGGTACTACTGTCATAGTACTTATGAGCGCCATATTGGATTCTTACGGAATGAGAGAGAGAGTACAAAAAAATAAATTCATTTGAATAATTGAATGCATCGCCATCATAGGCTCATAGCCATCTTGATTCAGCAAAATCTAGTTACCCGCGGATGTTTTGGTGAAAAATGAACGCAAAGGTTCTGATTTTGAAATTTTTCTCGTCAAAGAATAGAGTGTGGTACCTCATTATTTTTCTTTTTTTGTTCTCTATCTCCTCCCGTAAAAATCCAATATGGCGCCCATAAGAAATAAGAAAGTAGTAGCCTGCAACTTCAACATCTAGCGTGCTATGGAAATTTTGATAACAAATTCAGATTCCCAAAAAAAGTGCCTACGTAAGATGCTACCGGAAACCGTCCACTTCCGACTGTTTAAACTAGGGAAAATGAATATTAAAGTTTTTCAAAAATATCAATGGCGTTTTTTTAGATAGAAAAAGGATCAACCTTGCACGTCTATTTAACCTACACTGTATATGTCACGATTTTAAACCACCCTGCACATACATACATAGACAAAACATTTTTATTCTTTAATAGTTACTTAAAATGACCCAAAACGTCCTCCGACATTTGATGAAATTTTGACATGTCCAAAAAACGGTGATCGCAGGAGACACCTAGTTCAAAGCAAGGAAGCTAAAAATCAGTTAGTTTGTTGAATTATACAGGGTGTTACAAACATTGTGAGCTGACTATATGCAGCCGGCTTCTACGACAAGAAAAAAAGTTAAAATAAACATATCTATATGTATGTCAGATACCTATACGTTCAAGAAATACGGCATCCCTAACAGTAACGTCATGTTACTTACTAAAATACGAGTTTATTCAAAACTTTTAAATTTTTTGTCATAGAAATTGGCTGCACACAATCGGCATACAATTTTTGTAACGCTCTGTATAACGTAAAAGTTTTTTTGCCACATATTACAAAAAATTCACACCCTTTTTTAAATAGTTTCAATTTTAAGGTAGTTTACCGGGGATAGATTTGTTATTTGTAAATTTTTATTACAGAACCGGTTCCATCGGCTGATTCGAACCCAGACATAATGGGAGTATCTGAAGAATTGACCCCAAACGCCGGAATGGAACCGCGTACCACCGGCGCGCCGGACCAAAGCGACGGGAGCGATCCCGAACCGGACGAATTCGCCCCAAAACGAAAACAGCGACGCTACAGGACCACGTTTACCAGTTATCAATTAGAAGAATTGGAGAAGGCGTTCTCGAGAACGCACTATCCTGACGTTTTTACAAGGTTCGTATGTTAACCTACGTAAAGGCGTACACTTAATTATTCTTATTAAAATCGAACGCGAACCCCCCAATTTCGAGTTAATTAAATTGAGTACGAATATGTGCCGCATCTTTGATACCATGTATGCGTGTAATTGGTTGTTCGGTAACCGGTAATTTCCGGCTATTACGCTACCAAACAGTAATGAACGCACACTCACTTAGTCATTATTTAACAACTGCTGAAAATGTTAATAATGGTGTATATAAATGAATTTTCAGGCGCAATCTTCTCGATAAAAATTTAATCATCTCCACCCCGCTCGAACGGCGTAGTAATTCGCGAGGCATAAAATTAAGTTCCGCGCCACTTTCTTTTTATTTGGCTCCGAAAATTCGAGAGGAAAACGCGGCAGGTTCAAAAGGTATCGGCGGTGTATGGGGATTGACATCCTTATTACCTGCAATTTGTCGGTCGGACGCGAGAAATGGCATTGTAAAGAATGCTCAATTAGGTAGCTTTTACCTGTCCCGATGACGCTTAGGTAGATCACAATAGATTAAAAATGATTTCGGTTTTTCGTCGTGAAAGTGAATCATTACGTGTGTAAAAAATGCTGATCCTCTGTTTGGGTTGTACCTAGGGTGTAATTACGATAATTGCATTTATTTGGCAACGTGGCTTTATGGGGTTTAAATATACAGAGTGACTTGAATTCATCTTTGCGCATCTGTAGAAATTATTTTTGAATGTACAGGGTCTTACGGTGTCAATAAATAACTTTTTTAATACAACACCCTGTATATCTTTACATGTTTCGATGTCATTTGTTAACATCTACGTTGAACGCTATTCGCTTTTTGATTTTTTGTCACTTGTTTTGTCCTTGCTTTTGTCACCATGCTACTTGATTTTTACTCATAACAAGAAAGATAGGTTCACAATGTATTATATTTCTATCCAAAGTTTAACACCACTACAGTAGCTTATAAATCTCTTGCCACTAATATCATTATTACTGCAATTGTATGTTATTTTTTCTCCTGTATAGGAGTGACTTCTTTTGTATATCCTTAGTAATAATAAAGCTATCGCCTTTTCAAGATCTCTAAGATCCCAAAAAAACACCCTGTATTCTAGACTTCGTCGACAGGTACAATCACATCGACTCAAGCTATCAGGTTTCCAGTAATTAAAACAACATTAAACATTTTGAACGCCATTTGATATCATTAATCTCGGGTAATTGGCATCACGTATATATAATTAGTTACAATGTTAATAACGTTTATGTTCATTTGTATAATATCATATTCAATCGGAAAAATTAAAGCAACGGTTATATTTATCATGTTAATAATAAGTGTTATACCTACTTTCAGCGATTTAATTAAAGCAGAAAAAAATAATGCAAGCTTTTATAGGTCGATAAAGTTGGTACTTTGCCCAAATCGAATAAAAAACTAATTTGCACCCACAAAACTCGAATTCCGCCGGAAAACCGATTTTTCTTAGTCGCATAAAGACTAATATGTACCCAAATTAGAAGTTCATTGTTTAAACAATGTGAGGAGGCTACATGATGTGATTTCGGCGACATCTGGGCGCCATCACCGAGCGTGGTTTACTAACGTGGTGATTTTCATTTTAGGTAGATTTCTTTTACGTATTGTAATGGTAATGGTAATACGTTTCTAGGTTCATATATATCACTTCCAAGAAACACTCTAACTTTCATAACTATGAACCGATTTCGACCAAACTTTAAGGGTCTGATAAATATTTCGTTCAAGTTCGTGAACCAGCCAATTCCGCCATATTGGGACACTTATAGAAATCTACCTACACCTGATCGATCGAGCCGAAAGGGATTTTGTTTCTACCTTCTCCTACAGTTTTTTCTATTATGTTTCGGAACACGAAATGGAACAAATAATGTGGGATAGTGTCTTATTATAATTTACTAGTTTGATAGTGGATTAACACAAAAATAAAACAGAAACTAAAGACATTTTCGCACTTTGCCGTGTATAGTTGCCTATTCTTTGAATTTTCAAAATGATTCATCCAACATACATATATAAGGCAGTTGGTGGGTGTGTACTAAAATATTATAATAAAGTAAATTCATTGATTAACGCTGTATTTCTAATTGCAGAGAGGAATTAGCAATGAAGATAGGATTAACTGAAGCAAGAATACAGGTGAGATTTATTACCTTAATTAAGAATGTCAATTTATCATTATACGCACTGCGCGAACGGGTATAAATTTCTTCAAAACAATTAATTTTTTTGCCTTACGAAGCGCATTAATCGAAAAATAATTACAAGTGAAATTGCATTAGCGGTCAACTTTCTTTCATGTCAACATAATCTCTTAAGAGAGTAAAAAGGAGGCGGACTCATTAAGTAATTCCATGAAATTATACGCAGATATTGTCGGTTTTAGAAATCGCCAATTAATCAGTTGCATATACTTTGCATTAACCTCGCGGTGAGGCCGAAAATTTTTTGTGGCGTTGTTGTTGAATGAGTATCGGCTCGATAATAAAGAATAATAATATCAATAATAAGTTCTTGGGAGTCGTGCTGGTTCTATTAGTCGTGATGAGAATCCAGCTCTGCTAATAACCGTCTGAACGATTTGTATGGAGAACCCTACAATCATCCGCCTTTAACATTTCAAAAATTCAATAAAATTACACTTTCTTATTTATTATCACCATATTTAGGGTCTGCTCTTTTATTCCTTCGATTCTTTCGAAGCATGCACGAATTGTAACCATCGACTAATTGTATGATTAGCACCCTCGCCAGAGCGTTGCCATATCAACCTTTGTTGTTGGATCCATCGCATTAATTAATAAGAATAACGTACCTACGCGCGGCCATTATTAAATTAGATTTATAAAAATCGCCTTTCTCCTTTTAAGTGGAACGTATCGGATTAATTCGAGCTTTAATTGGTTAAAAAATTAATGTATTTATTAAAGAAAAAAAAAGGGGAACGAAAGATCAAAATTAAATTAATGTTTTATATTGCTAGTGTAAATATGACGGATTCGAGAACTAGAAGGAATCTGAGACGATCCTAAACAGGGGCGGTTTTAGCCAAAGAACCCCCGGCGTGTACAAAATTAGCCCAATGCCGTCCCGCTGTTTCGAGTCCCGTCGAGCCTATTACAACAAACTGACATATTGTTTCGAATCGTAGCGGAACTTTTAAAATGTTAATTACAACGTTCTGTTGTGATTATTGATATAATTAAGTTTGGTATATATCATTTTTTTTTCAGCCGTGAGAAGCGCAAAGGGTCGCCATTGTAATTTGATTAAGCACGATCTTGATTCTCGATGCGCGCACTGAAAACGGTCGGGTAATTTTTTCGTACAAATGCCTACGCGTGTAAATGCAAAGTTATGCGTAGTTAGTGGTAGTTAAAGTATAATAAAGACACTAATCATACTCGTATAAAGAAAGCACGCAAAATGCTTACAATGTACGTTAGCTATGTCGTAATTTAAATAATTTTATACCTAATTAATCTTTACGACCGCATTGTTGTTTATGCTCTCTGATTTGCATTGCGTACGATCATAATTTCCCAAATGTATAAAGCTGGCCAAGTCCTTCGGTTTAAGAATTAAATTTGGCGCCAGCTAATTTGCATTAAATTCAGTGACTGTAACAATGCGGTGGTCTTTCAAAAAATATAAAAAACCGTGTGTGCAAATGCCAACTATATAGAAATTATTTTTGAATGTACAAGGTGTCCTATTTTAACGGTTTCAATAAATAACTTTTTTTAAATTAGAACACCCTGTATATTTTTGCATGTTTTGATGTCATTTATTAACATCTACATTGAACGCTATTCACTTTTTTTGTCAATATTACCATTAATAATTTTTCCGAATAATTCCCCATACACAAGTTCCACTTTAGCGACCTTGTTTTTTGAATTTCGGAAATATCAGTATTTTATTTCGCCATTCGATCGTCTGTTGTGTTCTCTTCAATTTTTATAAGGGATATCCATTGTCCAGTGCCTAAACTCCGTAGTTTTTAGGTTATTCAATATTTTTTACAAAAGGACCTACCCATAAATTAATTTATGCTTATGCACCGAAGTAGGCCGTGATAATAAAAAACAAAAGAATACCAGAAAGTAAATAAATGTCACAAATTGATTATTTGATGCAAGTGTAGGTACTCCCTTCATAATAAAATAAGATTAATTAAAAAGATGAAGTAATGGAAATTGCTATAATTAGCGAGTAGAATTTATGCGTCAGGTACAATGATCCACCGATAACTGCTGAAAATATGCAACAACAAATTGCTGACATTTTTGCAAGTATATTTCACCTGAATCTTTTGAGGAGCGAATTGATCTACGCCTAGCTGAAAATGGAAGGCAATTCGAACATGTATTATAATCACTTACATTTTGATGCATTTCTTTTGTGTTTTCATAAAAATAACTGTTGTCTTTTTTATTTTTTAATACTAGGTAGGTACTTTTGTGAAAAATATTGAATAACCTAAAAACTACGGGGCTTAGATACTGGACTTCCCTTATAAAAATTGAAGAGAACACCCTGTATCACTAAATCCAACTTTCTCATTATCAAAGTGTAGTCCTTTACTCGGATTAAAATTATTGTTCAAAGGTATTTCCTAACTCCAAAAAAGAAAGTGGAGCTTGCTTAAAAAAGTTAATAAAATGGCAGCAATGACAAAAAATCAAAAAGTTAACAACGTTAAGAAATGACATCGAAACATGTAAAAATATACAGACACCCTGTACATTCAAAATAATTTCTATATATGCGCAACTATCTGTTGACATTTGCACACACGGTTTTTTAAATATATCTTTTACGAAGTACGAGCTAAGAAGAAGACCGACGAACTTGTTGCAGGGTCCTGTATAATTGGCCTACTTTTAGAATTTTTACAGGGTGTTTCAGCCTCCTTATTATTGGAACTACGAAGTTATTAGCTACTGAAGCATTTTTCTCAGGATTAGAATGGTCAAATACAATTATAAGTATCGACATCCCGTATATTTTTGCATAGATCCGCACTTAAAATTTTCAGCCTTAACAACATGTTAATAAAATCTTCATTAAGAAATTTGGAAAACAAAGAAAACAACTTATACAGTGCGTTTTTTTAAAGACTGGCCATAGGATTTGATACGCTAGTTTTTCAACAAATTTTCATAAGGAAAGGAAGTAAATAACTTCAAAACGTTAATATTGAATAATATTAGTGCTGGACTTTGTAATTTTCGCAAAAATTGTTAGCTAACAAGGCGTTGAAACATTAACATGTAAAATCCAGTCATAAAAAGCTCACACACGCCGATAAAGAAATCCTATACCCACTATAGCTTTATTCAACCCTTCAATAGAACGAACCGTATTCGTTAAAAACTATTTGGTTTGATCTCCTCTTCTACACCTTTGTCCATCTCGGTGCTTGAGATCTCCGCACTTAGTACTTTTATTAAACTCTGTGATTTTTAAAATACTACATCTAATACGTAAAATTACATGGCAGTATTAAATTATAAGCAAATGGGCAACAATTTTTTTCTTCGGTATTTCTAATACAACTCGTACTAAAAATTGGTGTTGTAAGTATCGCAATTTCACCATCATACTTTCGCACACCTTGAAGTGACGGCTGACGGTAGAACAATCAATTAATTACATGAATGGGTGTGCTTATTATTAATTTCGATAAATAAATCTCGTGTTGTCAGAACGCAACCGTAAAAGTAAAAGTGGTTCTCCACATAGTTATGCTTCCAAAAAATGTGGGATTAATTTCGGAAATTTAGAATTAAATAATTTAAAAATCGTTCACTAGCTCGCCCAAAAATTAGTAAGAAATATAAAACTAGAAATACAGGGCGGCGCGGCGCATTGAAAATGGAACAGGACCATTTTCCGCTAGTCGAAATGCAGATCAAATTTAGGTTCGAGTAAAACTAGTACCCCTAATTGTGCGATCACATTAAAAATTAAATTATAAGACATACAGGGTGTTCCACAAAAGTGGTGTGTATGGGCATAGTATTTTTAATGGAACAGCCTATCAATTTTTTTTAAACTTTTTTATGCCGCTTAATAATGAAATACTTTTTTTATGTCTTAGTCATCCCCATCATTGACCTTATAATAAAAAATCGTGAAGGATAGCAAAAGTGCATGAAATGTGAACTTTGAAGTTCTGGCTCGAGTTCTAAACAGCCCTTCAATAATTCTAAGAGTTTTTATAGTGGAGACAATTTATACACTTTTTTTATAATTTGTAAACTCAAGTGTTTGCTTCAATTATAGAAGACTACCTAACTGACCAGTTGGTCCAATGCACATGAATCATGTTGTCATCGATATAAAACAAATGCTGGTGCTTATGCAGGGTGGCTACTGTGTATAGATATATAGTATATATCACGGTAAATAACGACTGTATACAAAATGTGTGTATATAAAAGTTGTTTAACGTTTTATTTCCCATAATAAGACAGCATTCGTATGTTTTTATTTCAGAAAACAGATGAATAACGAAAATCAATTTTATTAAATACCCTTTCGTTCGGCTCATTTGATAGTTGTTAGTACCTTTATACAAGAAAATCAATAACATTAATCTAGATATCCTACATCAAAATAAACAAATGAACGTGAACTGGCCTGCAATCAATTGTTCAAATGAAAGAGATTGTTTTTCGTTACTCATTTGTTTTCTGAAATAAAAACAACTGAATGCTGCCTTGCTATGGGAAATAAAATGTTAAACAACTTTAATCTAGAAAAATGTTGTGTACAGTGGATATTTATCGATACTCGTATACTATATACTCCATACATTGTGGGCACCCTGTATATTAAATATTAATACATTTAATAATCGTAATGTCTTCTACTTCCGATTTAGTCAGAAATGACCTTAACTTTTTGTGTTTAAATGCAACACCCTGCATATGTTATTGTTATAGGACGCAGAATAAATAACTATAAAATAAATGTTATATTTGTGTACATTCGAAAAATGATAAAATAATAAGTAGGTATAAAAAATAGCAAATCGCATTACCTTCGAATGACATGTTACTTGGATGTCGAAAAAAGGAGACATTACAATTATTAAAATTAATATTTGGTATATACAGGGTGTCCGTATTTCAAGCTCCAACATAGGGATCGCGGTTATTTGAAGAGAATCAATTTAGTTTATAAATTGGAGCAAATTTGCGTATTTTGGTACCCAATAATATGTAAATGTCTTCAGAGGTTGCCGAGATTACCGAAATTTTCAATTTTTAAACTACCAAATTTTTAAACTGAAACATTATTAAAGCACTTTTTTATGAGGAATTCAATATGTTACCGAAAAATTCAAGGCATTCTAAACTAGGAAGTGACAGTATTTCTTATGGCAGCCATATTGGATTTTAGAATGTTTGGATAACGTTCGTTTCTCTGCTTACAATGTTACATCTTTAAGATTCCGTCAAAATATGGAAAAACGGCTTTTGCGAAGAGTGCTTTGGAAAGAACATGCATTCTTTTGTTTAACAAATACACATCTTTGATAGTTTGTAGTAGGTGCTAAAATCCAATATGGCTGCCTTAACAAATAAACCGATACAACGAAATATCGAAGGATCCTCAGTATTACAATCACTTTTAACGACAATTTATTTTAATCTTACAAAATACATTTGCATCAAATTCATGTCTTGGGCTTTGAGATAATGCTCTTGGTTTTTTTCCCAACGATCTTGGTGCATAAATAACGATTTTGACATGTTTTGATCAAAATCCATGTGGTCCATAAAAATAGATCAAATTCATGTTTAGATCATTGAGATAATGCTCTTGATCTTTTTCCCAACGATCTTGGTGCATAAATAACGATTTTGACATGTTTTGATCAAAATCCACGTTTTCGCCAAAAATTCATCAAATTCATGTCTTGGGCATTGAGATAATGCGCTTAGTCTTTTCCCCAACGCTCTTGGTGCATAAATAACGATTTTGACATGTTTTGATCAAAATCCACGTGGTCGCCAAAAATGCATCAAATTCATGTCTTGGGCATTGAGATAATGCGCCTAGTCTTTTCCCAACGATCTTGGTGCATAAATAATGATTTTGACATGTTTTGATCAAAATCCACGTGGTCGCCAAAAATGCATAAAATTCATGTCTTGGGCATTGAGATAATGCGCGTTGTCTTTTTCCCAACGATCTTGGTGCATAATTAACGATTTTGACATATTTTGATCAAAATCCATGTGGCCTCAGAAAAATAATTTAACATTTTTGAATCACACACATGCGGTTATCAAACGTGCACGTTATCAACTCTTTCAGTATCAAGATAATGCGTTTGAAAGCTTTTACAACTCTAAATTCATGTGTAAAGAATAATTTTGGGTACATTTTGCTCTAAAACTTTTGACCGAGACCACAGAGAAGAGTTATATTGAATTGTTTACACATCTAAGAGTCATAGGGAATAATCTAGCGAAAGTCCGAACTCGATACATGACCTAGGGAATGAAATATGTTAATTTTTATTATATTGCGTTCGCAGTTTTTCCTGTTCCCGATTCACTCGAAGTCGTATAACTTTTGTTCCTGTTGAACCAGCTTCCTGAAAATCAATAGCGTCCGTTCTTAATGTCCAACGTCCCCGTATACCAAATTTCAACACAATCGGCCACTTTTAAAAAGAGTTAGAGCGCACACGGACGGACGGACGGACGGACGGACGACAATACAAAACTATAAAGGATCTGAGGATCCTTAATAAACAAATTATCTACTGCAACTTCCAAGTCTAGAGTCTAGATTCCTCTAAAAAAAGTGCTTTAATAATGTTTTAGTTTAAAACGTCTATACGTTTTGTCGTTTTCTAAATAGAAAGAAAAGTCAGTGAAAAGTTAGGGTTTTTCTCAAAAATTTCGGCAACCTATAAAGATCGACGATCAACCACTTTTTGTAGCCATTTGCGACCATTTTTATCTTTCGGAATCCTTCGATTTTTGAATTGATAAATCTTGAATACGTGCCTACAAGCACCATTGCCTTCGGGCGTTTTGAAATCCCACAATGACAAAAATAATCGCTCCTCGAACAATAAAATTTGTTAACCTATCCGTGATAATAAAACCTCCAGTTTGTCGGAAAAGGTCCATATTTTAATTTAGGAAACGGCATATCCTGATTGTTATCGAAACAATAGCGAAACCAACCAACTACCAATCATAAAAAGTGCATTGTGTTCCCAAAAAAGTGAAATTTGAGAAAGAGAAATTGAGCGGTGCCGGAAATCGATAAAAAATGTAGTAAATCCATTTAATTCAATTTCATTGAGAGCGACTAAAGTGCTGTAACTATACATAGGTACGAATAAATTAATTTTTAAATTACATTATCCGCTTGAGAGGCACTTATAATACAATTTGTCAACATTTTGTATAATCATACACCGCCACAATGAATTGCAAATAAAAAGCAGGAACAAGAGTAGCAAATTACGGTTATTAATTACATAATCATGCTAATTCGAATTGTATGTACCTAACCATTAAGGTCATATTAATTAACCTTTTTTCCGCAATCAGCCGTTCGCTAATCGAATTAGAAAAAAGTTGCGTACGGGTATTACGGAATAATTGAATCAAAAAACGAAAAAAGGTAAAACGGAAACTTCCAATTTTCGAGAGAACCACACAACAACAATCCACTCAAGAGAGGTAACCTTCACAAACCACAATTCTACAGAAATAGAGACATGTAATTTATTTAATTAAGCCTAATCGTTCAAGTCCGTGACTGCACTCTCTGTGTGTGCCCCAAAAAACTGTAAAAAAATCAAGTCGAAATGACTCTCTTCCTTCACCGATATGTCATTTACTCGCAACAGGTGTCTGCGACGTCTCTCCGCTCTTTATCTAAACGCGGCCGTCTCTGTCACTCGCGCCAAAAAAATAAATATATAAATAATAGTTTTTGGTGACGATGTCAACCACCCGCAACTTTGTCTCAGCATTGTCCCCGCAAAGACGAGAGAAATTATAACCGGCATCGTAAAGGATAATTGAGGTAAAACGAAAAAATAAAATGATCATCAATTATTTGGTTTTTAGGTACGCAATTGTTTTCGTTTTCAATTACATTAAATGTTGAAATTACGTCCGTAATTTAAAATTACATTAGTCCCTCTAGCGTTGAAGCAGGTACGGACTCTATAATTAGGTGTCAGTTGCTTTTCTCGTTCCTAATTATTTTCATAACCGCAATCGCGTTTCTTTCCTCTTCTTCTTCTTCTCTCAGTTGATTAGCATGAAAATTAAGTGATTGTTTAAACAATTTACGAGTGTGTGGTCCGGGCCGTCACTTTATTTCCCTTCATTTATCAAACATCGATCAAATTACCAATTATTAATAAGATAATAGTCGATTTTAAGATCTATAAAAGTAATTACACGAACGAACTACTGTTGAACCGACAGGATCGGTCGTGACGAGGCGCATTTTTTAAAAGGCTTGTCTTAATCGAATCTCGTAATTTTATCGATGTCGATTAATTGGCTGCCGGGTACGCATTTCTATTGTGATTGGTCGTATCGCGTTACCGTTTATTTTGAAGACCATTACGCACATCACATGCGTTTCAAATTAACGAAGACGACCGCAGGTTTCACCTGCAAATATTTCCGTTTTTCAAGGTAATGGCTTAATTAAGGTTTCGCGTGTGTAACCGGTAGCATAATTGGCGGTAATTTTTAAATAATTCCGAATTAATCTTACAGTCGAGTTATTGAAAAAAGTGTAGATTACGGCTTGATGCGTAATGATTCCTAGAAGCTACTAGCCTAGAATATACAAGGCGTGTAATATGGGATGCCATTTTTTAAGTAGAACACCGCATACCGGCAATAACATTTTAACATATGAGACTACCCAGAATTTAAAATGTGCCCAGTGCCCTTTCGTCACCAAGCATAAATCCACTTTCCCATAGTACACACAGTACTATTTTTTAGACATTTTCGAAATGTTAAACTAGTAGAGGTCCATACAAAACGAACATTTCCTGTAACGTGACGTTATCACCGGTATGCGTATAACCAAAGTGAACCCGTCTAAAAAAAAGCAATTTTTCTACAATTTTGGAAATATTTGTGTAGGAAATTTTGTAAAATATGCAGAAAGAATTTAAAATGTTTAAAGAATTTTGAAAATGCTTCAGAAAATGCTTCGGAAATATTGAAAATGTTGAAAGAATTTTTTATACGTTTTAGAAACATATAGAAAATTAAAAACAAAATTTTGGAAAAGTTTAAAAAAATTAAGAAATAATTCAGAAGTGATGGAAATGTACGGGAAATATTTGCGAAACATGTCTCAAGCTTTGGGATGTGCAGGAAATTTTGAAAGTGTATCGAAAGTGTGTAGGAATTTTCAAAATGTCTAGAACATTTTGGAAATGCTTCCCAAATTTGTAAATGATGGAAAAGTGTAGGAAAATATTAAAATGTTTCAGGAGTTGTCAGAGAGTCTTGTAAAAGTAAACGAAAATTTGACAATTCATATTTTAACATTTTTTTTAAATTTGTTAAAATTTTAAAAAATGTAAAAAAGAAATTTTGGAAATGTTTCCTACTGTGTTTCAATGTCTTGTGTACTCCTTAGATTTTTTGTGACATGTGAAAGACCTTTTCCCTTTGGAAATGATGCGCACCTGAGAACAAATTGTTAAGTTTTTTATTTCCCGATCGATATGGAGACAATATAAATATAATAGACAAAATTCTATTGAAAAAACATAACCACCTATGGTTTGTGTCATAACTAACTACATACATCTTAAGTAACTATGGAGGCCAATTCAAACTACGTCACCCTAGAGCATGAGTAGTATCACATAAGAATTTTTTTAAAGTGACCACCTCTTATCGCTCGGTATACACTGTATGTTTTGGACGGGAGTAAAATCCGTTACGCTAAGCGAGCCAAAGGCGAGCTCAGTATTATTAAAACGCATTTAAGTAACTATCACATTAAAATCGAAAGTTTATGATAACAAAATAAGTTTTGTTAATTATACGCGAATATTAAGAAGGCAAGGACAATGACGTTGGTTCGAACCCGAGCGCCCGCGTTTTTTTTCTATACCACATAAATTAAAAAAAAAGAAAAACTGCATGACTATAAACTATAGAGAGTGTCTAACAACAAACTAAGTTAATGAGAAGCTATACTCGTAATGCCAATGTATTTTTAGAAAATTTGTATAGGTAAACAATGCAATGTTTAACTCTTCATTTCTGCCTCAGGTATGGTTTCAAAATCGCAGAGCAAAGTGGAGGAAACAAGAAAAAGTAGGCCCACAAGCCCATCCCTACACACACTACTTAACACCAACAGCAGGTGGTCCAGCGCCGTCGGTCATCCCACCAACCCTTCCGAATCCCTTCAACATTCCCTTCGGATTACGTAAACCATTCGACTCCCTCAGCTTCCGTTATCCACCCCAAGTACTTCCGGGATACCTAACGGCAACACCGTCGCCCTACCATCGAGGTCCGCCCTCGCTTCTACCGCCCTCCGTCGGTCTCTACCCCTCCGCAAGTTCCTTCCAAACGCTACTGGCGAACATATCGGCCGCGCAAAGACCGAAACTTCCGACGCCGGAGTTCACCGCTTCCCCGCCGCTGTCGCCGAACTCTTCCGGCGCGACGTCGTCGCCGCCCGAGGTCGACCGACGAAGTTCCAGCATCGCCGCCCTGCGACTTAAAGCTCGGGAACACGAACTCAGACTGGAGATGCTTAGACAAAACGGGGATCTAATTAGTTAGAATTTAATTTTGTAGGTAATCGTAATGTTTGTTTTTTCATCGCTATTATTTTCTGATGTAAAACTGTGATGTAAATCTTTTAATTCTTCTTAAATTGTCCGAGTATAATAATAATTATTATATGTATGTATATTTATTAGTAATTACGTACGACTGCGTTTGTCCGTCCAAAAATGTATGCAAATAAAGTCTTATTATTTTGTACTACCGCCTTTTTATTACGGCAGTCGGTCAATCAAGGTATTACACGCATCATAAATGCAAATAGAATCTAATTAAAGGATTTTATAGCGACCGTAATAATTCAATTCAATGCAAAGTAGCGAGTTTATTGTTTATAATTATTTACGAGGCGAGATAATTAAAATTGCGAGCGCACTTAATTACGTTGCTCGTGATAAAACTGATCTTGAGGAGATAGCGGAGAAATTACTTGGGCGAGGCTGCACATCAACTGGAAATGGGCAGAGATGCGAATCATCTTATGAGGGTAGGTGGAGAATTAACGGCAAGACTTAAAAGGAAGACGAAACAGGGTGTCCCAAGTAATTGGCACCTTCTATAATGGAATTCACATCCAGATGGCAGTGTATTGGTATACAGCGTTGCCAATTCTATTGCCAATGTCAGTTTTGCTAATTGGTTACTGTTGGATAAGTAGACACTAACTGCTTGCATTTGCAATTTAGCACTTCGCCGTTTTTGAATTTTACCACACATGCGGCCCTCGATGTAACACAAACGTCTGCGACTTTGACTTTGGCAACATTGTAGTTATTCTCGCATATTGAGATATCTCTATAACGCTGCGATCTAAATGTGAATTCCACTTATAGTAATGCAGTTACAAGAAAATATTCCAAAAAATGCTCGTTTAATTGGAATTGAAAAGAGGCCCCACTTTCAAATCTTTGAATTCATCCCCTTGCAGTCTTTATACAAGTTGGATACCATTGCAGGCTCTAAATTAGTACTTAGCCATATGTACTCGCAATACTTCCAAATATGTTAAATGTGCACAGTGTGATTTTGAAACACATCACCGCCATGTCCTGAAACGGCATCTCTTAACTCACAAAACCTCAAAGGATTTAAAATGTGCACACTGTAATAGAACTGTTAGGCAATGTCATTGTCAATAGGTATACAGTGCGTTCGAGATAAGAGGGTCACCTCAATATCTCTTTTATTTGACGAGATATGAAAAATTTTTCAAAATTTTATGTGACATTATGATCTATCCGATCGCAAATTCAGACATCCGGCATCACTTCCGGTTTAACCGGAAATCGATGCAGCTATTGTTTTTCAAATGCAATGCCTATGTTTTTACAATTGAAAAGAGCAATCAATTTGCTGTAAGTAGTAGAGAGGCCCTTGCGCCGCCATCTTGGATTTTGTGACGTCAGCTGACCTTGGGTTTTTCCCAAGGTCATGGGTTTTTCCCAAGGTCGTGGGTTTTTCCCAAGGTCATGGGTTTTTCCCAAGGTCGTGGGTTTTTCCCTGACCTTGGGTTTTTCCCAAGGTCGTGGCTTTGGGTTTTCCCAAGGTCGTGGCTTTGGGTTTTTCCCAAGGTCATGGCTTTGGGTTTTCCCAAGGTCGTGGTTTTGGGTTTTTCCCAATGTCGTGGCTTTGGGTTTTTCCCAAGGTCGTGGTCTTGGGGTTTTTCCCAAGATCGTGACTTTGGTACAGGATCATGGTCTTGGATCCTGGGGCAGGGTTGTGATTATGGATTCTGGATCAAGGTCGTGGTCTTGGATGCTGAGTTGAGATTGTGTGATTTGGATTCTGGGATTTGAGTTGGACTAAAATTGTGCTCTGGGATTTTCCTAGCGAATTTAAAAGAGAGAAGTGTAGAGAAAAATAAGAGATGTTGTATTACAAACCTAATCTAAGTACATACTCTTAGAAAATGGTAATCCATACATTTCAAATTTTAAAAAGAAGAAGAAGAGGAAAAAGCAAAGCGAGAAGCAAGCAAAACAAGAAAATATTTGTGTACTTACTTTTTCTTAGTTTTTGTTTGAAAATCCTTGTTTTTTTCCAAGTTTATCCACACACACACACACACACCCTAACATATAAGAAAGAGAGATGCACAGATTAGCACTGTATAATTACGTAAACTGCAGTAGATTATGCGAGGCTAATAAAACTTGTAACAATACGTTAGGTGATGTTAATGAGTCGTTAGTCAAATACTAACTGAAATTAGAGCGTACATTTCTTATTTGGGTATTTCCCTCAAGTCATGGCCTTGGACTATGAACTTGTCGTAGCATTGGGTTTTTCCCAAGGTCATGGTCTTGGACTTTGACCTCCCCAAGGTCATGGTCTTGGACTTTGACCTCGAGTTTTTCCAAGGTCGTGGTCTTGGACTTTGACCTCGAGTTTTTCCAGGGTCGTGGTCACGTAGTCGACCGCTATATGCTTTAAACCAACTTACTTATCAAATGTATTTAAGATATCCACACTCAACGGGGGTTGCACGAGGTCACTACTAAGAAGCTGTATCAATCTAGTTGGTAATAATCGATGTTAATTTCTCAACTACTGTCGCTTACTAAGCGAGATAAGAAAGGAATTGAAAAAATGCAATTAAGAAGGTGTAGTTGGAAAAACAAATTAAGCTGTGCTAGTGAAAGTCTTTGTGTAATGACGGTAATACGGTGGAACTCGACGACAAATTATTCAAAACGCTGCTAATTGTAAACGATCAGAAGGCCAAAATAAATTCTCATTACCCACAATGTGTATTTTAAATATTTTTGCACGTTCACTATTGAAACTAGGAAAATTACTAGATTTTAGTTAACAGGCCGAAATTCGTTTTATTTTTCCACGTAAATAGTCTATTGAGTTACAGAACTTTTAACGAAAACTACACTTTTGTACTCGGACTCTTATTAACCGTACCTACTGGTTGCCTTTAAATACATAAACAATGATTTTTTACGAATAGAAATAAAAGTCAAAATTGCTCATAACCGAAAACTCTTGCTAACGGACTTCAACTAAATTACACATACAAAATTTAAAAGCTTTCAAGCTCAAAGGAAATTTAGTTTTTAAAAACGTGTACCTACTGTCTTTATTGTGCATTTATATGTTTTCAGTTCATTTGATAGCATATACAATCACAAACATTTTAAAGACAAAATACGAAAGCAAAACAAAATGATTCAGGGTTTGCTCTGCCTTTAATAAAAATCTTCGAGTTTAATTTTATAGATTCATAAAAAAGATTAGGAAGATATTCGAAATAATACGTTTCAGAACTTGTAACGTATAAGTGCCATCGAAATCATTGCGTATGTTGAGAGTTTATTAACTCATAAAGATCATCATCATCATGTAAGTGATATCCAAGCTCATATAGATTCCAATTAAAAAAATTACATTATCAACAATTTTATTTAGAGGAAATAACATTAAGATAATACATATACCTCTTTTTTGCGATATTGTACTTTCAATAACATAATTAATAAAAAACAATTACAAAGGAATAGTCAATATTTAACATTCTGCTTACAAGTTGAAAGTAAAAAAAAGTGATTGTTGTGATTCAAGTTTGTTACGGTAATTATACACCTAATTGCTTACTGTTATTTAATTTGTAGGTAGTAGGGTAGTGTCAATATAAAAGAAAAGAGCATACTTGTCTGTTTATGTAATTTGGTTTTTATCATTATATACGGTTATAATGGAAGACCTAGTACGCCTATTGAATTTATCTGTAAGTGTAAAAAATTTGGAAAAATTAAACGAAAAATACAATTTAAATATTGAAGAGTTGTCAATCTGTTATAGTGCCATAAATCAATTGAGTGCGTCCTTTTTTGACCGAAATTCGTTTTGTAGTTGAAATTTTTTCAACTTTTTCGAATATTCAAAGAAATTGTTGATGGAATAAAATTAAAACACAAAAATTTTGATTAGAAGTTATGTGATGGTCTGTTTTCATAAAAGTCAAGTAGTTTGAATTATATAAAAATGAGGAGATGAGGAACAAAATGTTAATTTTCGCTAAGTTCAAATTTTTATTAAATTTTAAAAGCGATTGCTGTTTTCTGATATGAAACTTTTATATGTATTTATGGAAGATAGCACGTGCGTGGTATATGTTTCAAGATAGAACTTGCAAAAAAAAATCCAGTTTAATTTTATTTAATTAATTTGTTCAATCGTCTTAGTTTTTTCTTGTAGCCAAGTAGTGGGTAATGATCCTGTACCATTTCCACAGAACTTGCAAATTTTTGTTACGAGTTTTGTAAATCGAGACAATCACAAAAATTCACGGTATTGCGAACGAGTATTGTAATAAAACGAGTACGTAATAGGCTTCTCTTCAAGATACACTTCAGCCACGTCCTACAAGCATATTAATCGGATATTTTGCTCGGGGCTATATGCCCGGAGCGATATTCTGATTGTAAACCGAAACGTAGTAGTCTTGAATGTTTGTGAAAAACTGGGTATCAAGTTTATCTACTTACCAAAGTTTTGTACGATACGCGCGAAAATCGTTGTGTAGTTGTAATTTTTTTCAACTTTTTCGAATATTCAAAATTGTTGATGAAATAAAATTAAAACACAAAAGTTTTGATTTGAAGTTATGTGATGGTCTTTTTTCAGAAAAGTAGAGTAGTTTGAATTATATAAAAAAATGAGGAGATGAGGTACAAAATGTTAATTTTCGCTAAGTTCAAATTATTATTCAATTTTAAAAGCGATTGCTGTTTTCTGATATTGAACTTTTATATGTATTTATGGAAGATAGCACGTGTGTGGTATATGTTTCAAGATAGAGATTGTAAAAAAAAAATCGAATTTAATTTTATTTAATTAACTTGTTCAATTTTCTTAGTTTTTTCTTATAGCCAAGTAGTGGGTAATGATCCTGTACCATTTCCTCAGAACTTGCAAATTTTTGTTACGAGTTTTTGGATGTTTTGTAAATCGAGACAATCAGAAAATTCAAAGTAAAGACAGAGATTTTAATTAACCTTTTTTTATCGACATAAAATTAAACTTGAACAATAAAAGATTGTTTATACCCCTCGTTAAATCTGTTTATTATATATACATGACCAATTGTAAATTAAGTCCCTATATCTACTATAATACTGTCTATAACAATCAGACATACTAACAATATTTATACAAATCCTTTCGTATAAGTTTAAGTAATTAAAACTAACATCTACAAAATAACTATTATTAAACAACTCAATATCTATATCATCCTTAATTTTATTTAAACTACCTATTAGAGTATCTACAAGTTCTTGACTGGAAATTAAATAACTATTTATGTCTCTCACTCGTTTAACTAACTCTGCGTCCGTTTCTTTTTCAAGATGTAGTAGGTCTCTACCGAGATCATTTAGCTTCTTCTTTTTCCACGACAATTCCGTTTGGATATCGATTGGTAAATTAATCCATTCAGAAGGTCTCCGCAGCATTTTTTTAGCACACAAATTGTACAACGTGTCATTTGGTACGGGAACGACGGCACGTTCTAGCATTGTATCTATGCTACACCAAAAAGATTGACATTTGAAGACAAAGTTTTCAAAAAAGGACGCACTCAATTGATTTATGGCACTATAACACATTGACAACTCTTCAATATTTAAATTGTATTTTTCGTTTAATTTTTCCAGATTTTTTACACTTACAGATAAATTCAATAGGCGTACTAGGTCTTCCATTATAACCGTATATAATGATAAAAACCAAATTACATAAACAGACAAGTATGCTCTTTTCTTTATATTGACACTACCCTACTACCTACAAATTAAATAACAGTAAGCAATTAGGTGTATAATTACCGTAACAAACTTGAATCACAACAATCACTTTTTTTTACTTTCAACTTGTAAGCAGAATGTTAAATATTGACTATTCCTTTGTAATTGTTTTTTATTAATTATGTTATTGAAAGTACAATATCGCAAAAAAGAGGTATATGTATTATCTTAATGTTATTTCCTCTAAATAAAATTGTTGATAATGTAATTTTTTTAATTGGAATCTATATGAGCTTGGACATCACTTACATGATGATGATGATCTTTATGAGTTAATAAACTCTCAACATACGCAATGATTTCGATGGCACTTATACGTTACAAGTTCTGAAACGTATTATTTCGAATATCTTCCTAATCTTTTTTTATGAATCTATAAAATTAAACTCGAAGATTTTTATTAAAGGCAGAGCAAACCCTGAATCATTTTGTTTTGCTTTCGTATTTTGTCTTTAAAATGTTTGTGATTGTATATGCTATCAAATGAACTGAAAACATATAAATGCACAATAAAGACAGTAGGTACACGTTTTAAAAACTAAATTTCCTTTGAGCTTGAAAGCTTTTAAATTTTGTATGTGTAATTTAGTTGAAGTCCGTTAGCAAGAGTTTTCGGTTATGAGCAATTTTGACTTTTATTTCTATTCGTAAAAAATCATTGTTTATGTATTTAAAGGCAACCAGTAGGTACGGTTAATAAGAGTCCGAGTACAAAAGTGTAGTTTTTCGTTAAAAGTTCTGTAACTCAATAGACTATTTACGTGAAAAAATAAAACGAATTTCGGCCTGTTAACTAAAATCTAGTAATTTTCCTAGTTTCAATAGTGAACGTGCAAAAATATTTAAAATACACATTGTGGGTAATGAGAATTTATTTTGGCCTTCTGATCGTTTACAATTAGCAGCGTTTTGAATAATTTGTCGTCGAGTTCCACCGTATTACCGTCATTACACAAAGACTTTCACTAGCACAGCTTAATTTGTTTTTCCAACTACACCTTCTTAATTGCATTTTTTCAATTCCTTTCTTATCTCGCTTAGTAAGCGACAGTAGTTGAGAAATTAACATCGATTATTACCAACTAGATTGATACAGCTTCTTAGTAGTGACCTCGTGCAACCCCCGTTGAGTGTGGATATCTTAAATGCATTTGATAAGTAAGTTGGTTTAAAGCATATAGCGGTCGACTACGTGACCACGACCCTGGAAAAACTCGAGGTCAAAGTCCAAGACCACGACCTTGTAAAAACTCGAGGTCAAAGTCCAAGACCATGACCTTGGGGAGGTCAAAGTCCAAGACCATGACCTTGGGAAAAACCCAATGCTACGACAAGTTCATAGTCCAAGGCCATGACTTGAGGGAAATACCCAAATAAGAAATGTACGCTCTAATTTCAGTTAGTATTTGACTAACGACTCATTAACATCACCTAACGTATTGTTACAAGTTTTATTAGCCTCGCATAATCTACTGCAGTTTACGTAATTATACAGTGCTAATCTGTGCATCTCTCTTTCTTATATGTTAGGGTGTGTGTGTGTGTGATAAACTTGGAAAAAACAAGGATTTTCAAACAAAAACTAAGAAAAAGTAAGTACACAAATATTTTCTTGTTTTGCTTGCTTCTCGCTTTGCTTTTTCCTCTTCTTCTTCTTTGTAAAATTTGAAATGTATGGATTACCATTTTCTAAGAGTATGTACTTAGATTAGGTTTGTAATACAACATCTCTTATTTTTCTCTACACCTCTCTCTTTTAAATTCGCTAGGAAAATCCCAGAGCACAATTTTAGTCCAACTCAAATCCCAGAATCCAAATCACACAATCTCAACTCAGCATCCAAGACCACGACCTTGATCCAGAATCCATAATCACAACCCTGCCCCAGGATCCAAGACCATGATCCTGTACCAAAGTCACGATCTTGGGAAAAACCCCAAGACCACGACCTTGGGAAAAACCCAAAGCCACGACATTGGGAAAAACCCAAAACCACGACCTTGGGAAAACCCAAAGCCATGACCTTGGGAAAAACCCAAAGCCACGACCTTGGGAAAAACCCAAAGCCACGACCTTGGGAAAAACCCAAGGTCAGGGAAAAACCCACGACCTTGGGAAAAACCCATGACCTTGGGAAAAACCCACGACCTTGGGAAAAACCCATGACCTTGGGAAAAACCCAAGGTCAGCTGACGTCACAAAATCCAAGATGGCGGCGCAGGGGCCTCTCTACTACTGTTGGGTATTCAACTTAATACTGGAACACCATCATTGTCGTATCCACTTGACACTCATACCATAGTTTGTGCTGATTTGTGTGCTAATATTCACATTTTGTGCGCCTTTTTTGTCGGAGTAATTCAAAATGTATAAAAGGGGCGCCAACTTAACGTAACACCCCTTACACTCGGAGCCACTTGAAACCTGAAATTTGGGCAATAATCGATTTAAGTCCTCAGGGGACCATTCTTGTTTGCTGTACCTATATCCCGCCCAACTCTGATGTTGCTGTCTATGAATCCCACATAACGTCTGTGGAATCAGCTCTTGATAAATTCCCGGAAGCCAGAGTTATACTGTTAGGAGATTATAACCTGACTAACACCACTTGGGATAGCGACGAGGAAGATGGACACCTTACTACTTTTTGTAATCGCAACCGCATTTCAGAGCTTATATGTGACGCATTCAACCTGTTCGGCTTCCATCAATTCAACTCAATCAACAACCGGGTGAATGACAATATCCTTGATCTAGTCTTTTCTAACTGTGATACTTCCGTTTCTAACTGTGATATTAATTTAGTTAACTGTGATTCCTACCACCCAGCACTTAGTGTAGCGCTTCACACCCACCAAGGTTTCTTCAAGTGTGATGACTCGAATCAACAACCAGTCTACAAATTCAATTTCTCGAAGGCTCCTTATGATCAAATCAATGACTACATTCGTTCCGTGGACTGGCATTCACTATTTTTCAATGGAGATTTGGAATCAAATGTTGAAAACTTTTACACAGTCATCTACGACATTTTAAATGTATGTGTTCCAAAAATTAAATGTTTTAAATCAACGTACCCGCCATGGTTTAGTAGTAAACTACATAAGCTGATTAGGGATAAGAAGCTTGCCCACAAAACATATAAAGCATCTAAGAGCAACATCGATTATCAAGTTTTTACCGAGTTGCGAACTCAGTGTAAATCCTTGACCACACAGTGCTATGACACCTTTATTAAAACCTGTGAAGAAAATGTTACTTTAAATCCGAAGTCGTTCTGGAAATTTTATCATAATATGAACAAAACTTCTATTATCCCTCCTTTGATGATAAAAGATGATGAGTCCACATCTGACCGTCGTGAAATTGCCAATCATTTTGCCAAACACTTTTCTACAGCTTTTGTGGAGGGCCGCATTCACGAAAATTCGTTCTCCACGACCAGTGAAATCGCGCTCGCTCAGTTCAAAATAACGGCTGAGGAGGTTTTTGGCGGTCTATCAGCTATTGATGAATTTGGAAGCACAGGACCGGATGAAATTCCACCAAAATTTCTCAAGAACTGTGCTCAATCAATATTCCGACCATTGTTCCTTTTATTTTCATCTTCGTTGGAGAAAAGTGTTTTTCCGAGTGCCTGGAAGAATTTGAAAATTACACCGATTTTCAAGAATGGAATCAAGCCCGATTACAATAACTACAGACCAATATCCATCCAGTCGGCTATACCGAAACTTTTCGAATCCATAGTTGTCCGGCAGTTCACCCAGGCCTTCTCGCAAGTGTTATCGGTTAATCAACATGGTTTTACAAAAGGAAGATCCGTGGAAACAAACCTGTTTCTATACTTGAACCGGATTTTTGGTTCTCTTGATCAAGGTATTGAAGTGCACTCGATCTACACAGATTTTTCCAAAGCATTTGACCGGGTTAATCACAAATTGCTGATATTCAAGCTAAAAAAGTACGGTCTAGGTAACCAAGCAGTGAAATGGTTGGAAAGCTACTTAGCTGGTCGTAATGCACGAGTCCAAATCGATGACACTTTGTCGGATCTCATTGACATCAAATCTGGAGTTCCGCAAGGGACACATTTCGGCCCGCCTTTGTTCCTGGCATACGTCAACGACATATCTTCGATATTCTCCTCAAATCATGCCCTTTTTGCTGACGATCTTAAGCTCGACTACAGACCTATCGAGAACACCCTGGATGTGCTGATCCTTCAACAAGATTTGGTACAACTTGAAATATGGGTATTAGATAATGATTTGCAACTGAACTTAACCAAATGTTGTTCAATTTGTTTTTCGAAGAAATCATCGCCTTCTGTTCCGCTCTACCATCTTTGTGGTCAAGAACTTCAACATATGGGCATCATCAAGGACCTGGGGGTAGTACTTGACACAAAATTGAATTTCCAGCATCACTACGATCATGTTATTTCGAAGGCTAGCAAAATGGTTGGGCTCATTCGTCGCCAATGTAAGGATTTCTTCAACATAACCGCACTGAGGACTTTATACTTCTCCCTGGTTAGGTCGCATCTGGACTATTGCTGCACGATCTGGTCACCATACTACTTAACTCACGTCAATCGGTTGGAAAAGATACAGAACAATTTTCTTCGCCTTATAAAGTACAAATTCCTTCTTCATGGAATCATTTTGGATCGCACTGAAAATGTCCGACTTTACTTGGGAATACTGACTCTTAAACAGAGGAGAAATTTACTTACCGCATGTTTTGGTTTCAAACTACTAAATGGTCACCTAAACTGTCCGGATATTTTATCCACTATTAATTTAAACGTACCGATTTGTTCGTTCGGCTCGACTTCTACATGCACGACAATGCCGAACGCTATACTTCCAAAACAGCCCTTTAAACCGCATGGTTGACCTGATCAACAGCTTACATCTGAAAATCGATTTCTTCGGACTGCCACTAGCCGCCTTCAAACGTACTGGGAATTCACTGTTGATCCAATAAACAAGTTTTTCGCTATCTCTCCTACACGTCGATCTTGTCCTTCGTTTTATTGATTTATGTTGTGTATTTTATTGTGTATCACTATAATTTTAATTTGTATGCAAAATGCCTTGTAGCGTTAATAAAATTATTATTATTATTATTATTATAACCTATGTCATAGTTTTGTGCCTATTTTGTGCTGATTTGTGGGCCAATGTCCGAGTGTTGTGCGCCTTCCGTTTCAGAGACAATCAAAATGTTCAGTTTGGGGTCCACCTTAATCTATACACACCATCATGCTCGTCTCAACATGACACCAACTCCATAGTTTTGTGCTTATTTTGTACTGATTTGTGCGCCTTTTTTAGTTTTTCAAGACTCAGTGTGCTTTTGTATAAAGTATCAATTCTTCAAAGTTGAAATTCCGAAAAACGAAGGAAAGCTTAATATGGTATAGTGGGCTCTTTCTCATAAAACAGCCGCTATTTACAACATTTACAAAGTTGGAAGATAATTTATTTTGGCGCCTTAAATTCTAGTTCATGGTACTCTAATGAAAGGTCTCAATGAAAGGAATTAATTTCTACCAACCATAGTCCTCCTCCTCGACCTCTTATCGTGATTGGGTATATTCCATTATACCTCAAGAACGGATTGTCGGAAGGAGGTACTCACAAAGGGCGATTGAGACGTCTGCAAGAAATATATCTATTGGTGATGTCAAAACAAAAGCGATTTCCGTTTAAAAAATGCGCTTTATCTGCACAAGAGTTGTGCACAATTTTTTAGATTGGTTCGCTAGAGAACGACGTGTACGGTTGATATACAGAAGAAGGGTAATAAACCTAAAATTACCACTTATGACTTACGGACTTATGTGCAACAGAATTCATTAACTGTACGTCGTGATAATACTGGTAGACCGCAGTTTTCCCTAGAACAGTGACAAAATTATTGGTTTTATTTTATATTGATAAGACATTTAAGTGATACAATTTTGCAGATGCGTTGTTTATGTTCAATTTCTTTATCTTTAGAGTAAAAGTTAATTTATTTGGACAATGTGTTTTTAAAATACGGCGAAAACAGTGTAGGTTGAGAAAAAGTAGAGGTGGTTTTCGTTAACGCTTGTTTATAAAATGCTGTTACAGAAGAATCGAGCAGGACGATCATCGAACTCTTTTACATTCTCAGTGTTGCCGGCATTGGAGTTCCCCTCACAATTTTTAAAAGTGATTGTAAAAATAAAGCAATTAAATAAGCTAATTAATTAATTGATTTATTAAATACTCGATTATAGGAAATGGCGACTCCTTAAAGGAAAATATTCAGCTAAAGGTGGTGCTTCTTGTAAATTCTTGGAAAGAGTAAAAAATTGTTTTGTGTTGTTTTATACCAATAAAAAGGCAAAACCGAAAGAATAAATCGGCGGAAAGGGTATTATTTGTCTTCTTCGTACTTAGGTCAACAAATGGGTGCACATTAACTTGATCTACAAAAGGCGGCTGTCCACTAAACGTTACTAATTTAGGTTTAGTTTTATCCCTATGATTAAGTTGTAATTCTTTTTCGTTTATACAAATGTAGCCCTGATCTAAATATTTGAACGACATGGGATGCCTTTATAACATGGATGCGGGTGCGGGTACAAACATTGTAGTGATCTTTCTTCAACTCGGTTTTGTTCAGTGTAGTCGCATAGCGATTGTCAAATTTTAATTTTCCTCGCTCATTTAATTAGTTCATCAAACTGTTTTTTTCACGGAAGTTCATACTCGATAATTGCTAGGATTTTAGTGTCTGTACATGGCGCGGCGTCCGAAATTCAAGGGTGACCAGTGACATCTCGCAAACCGTAATGGATACGAAGTCGGTTAAATGGAGGCAAATGTGGACATTTTTCAGTCGAATATAACTTTGCTTAAAAATTGGAGGATTTCCGAATACTTTCTCATTACAATTTTTTCTCCTCTACCAGCTGGCAGTATGATATTTTTAGTTGATGTTTCGGTTTTTTTTGGGGCAGTCATCACTTCATTTTATAGGTAATTGTGGAACTGTCACATGACACTTGCGCGAAAGTGAGGTTAATTCGGTATCTATATTTTGACCTGTAAACTTCGGCAGTTGGCCCGAAGTGCAACGATTAGGTTCGCGTTCACGTTTGGGTTGGCGTTCACGGTGGGTTCGCGTTCGAGTTTGGGTTCTCGTTCACGTTTGGGTTGGCGTGTGTCGTTTGGGTTAATGTTCACGTTTGGGTTGCATTGGCGTTTAGACTAGAAAGTATTACATTACCCATCATGGGATGCAGGTAAATCGCTATGTTTAAGCATCTGGGTGAATGACGATAGCACTTGTTTTTAAAGTTGGTCTTTTCATTTTTACATGCCGTGTACGCGAACATAACCTGAACGCGAACCCAAACGTGAACACGAACTTAAACGCAGCACCCCGGGCCAACTGCCGAAGTACATGGCCAAAATAGCGATACCTCATACACGTATCTGCAAATATGACTCTCGCGCAAGTCTGGCGCGTCATGTGACTGTCTGACTCAGGTGAACCTTTCACTACTGATATACAAGGGGTCCCATGAATATTGAATATCTTGATGATGATTTTTTTGGTTCGGCCATTCAGTCGTGACAAAAAATGCTTCATGTGTCCGAATTTAACCAATTTCGTCGCTGCCAGAATCACGAGGTTATTGACTGGTTATTGTATACAGTGCGTTTATCTTACATTGGAAGATATTATGATTATGCATGCAATAATGGTGTTTCTCTATGTTCCATTAAAACCCAAAACCCATCAACCTATAGGATATGTGCAACTATACACACGTATTGAAAATTTGTGTCACAACTGAACCAGCTTTTAATTATTTTTAGGTTATGTACGTTGAAATGGAAGGTATTGGTTCATCAGTATACTGGACTGCGAGTAAATCGCGGACTCGTCTTGCACTGTTGTGGCGTTGAATGAAAAATTCATTCAACGGTTGTGACCTTATATCAAGTTGACTAACTTATTGTTTACTCCGAACCTTCGAAGTACAGTCAGATAACTTTGAAAAACCCTAACTGGAAGTCGTAGGTTCTATGATAGTAACAATTAAAAAATTTGAGATTATACTAATTAAAGAACATTTTGGCCTTTTTCCACGACGGTACTACCTATACTCTCGTCTTCACAGATATTTATTGCGATTTGTATACTCGAGTAAATGGTTTTTGGAAATACTGGCGTTGATTGATTTGTAAATGTAAATTCAAACTTCTTCGGATTCGCTAAGGTGTACGTACAACCATATTTCTAGTTGCTGTGCCCGAAATAATGGAATATAAATAATAACAGAACGGTTAAAGTCAATAGTTTTTAACGAGTGTAGTTTACAGTGCGAGGAAGAGAAAACCGCAAAACAATAGCAGGTAACAAGCAAGGTCTGATTTGCAAACAATGGATGTGCTGAATTGTTCGAAAATAAATCTATCTATCGGAAGACATCTGAACTACGAATGAGATGCTCACTTTAGTATAATTACCGCAAACATTCCAAAAGAGAAGTCCACCCAAAAAATGTTTAGATACTTCATTCGAACGTTTCGTCCACCGACATTTCTAATATTTCTTAATTAACCATATAATCACGGCGCAATGGTCGTAAAAATGCGTCTGATATCACGTTAATATGGTAAATTAACGAAGAAAACCTCAGTCTGTCAGAAGCTGACACCTACGATTCGATTCAGCTGTTCGTGGGGTGTCCTGCTGGGGCAGACACATTCATTCGCGCACTAAACTAACAGGATCCTTTATAAATAAAATTCTTAATCTTCCTTTCCTATAAACTTGCATTATTATTGTCACCTTACTTGATCACTTTTGCGTAAATATTTTTCATGTACACTGC